>NC_055959.1:35607773-35645273 GCF_018492685.1 Alosa sapidissima | reverse complement strand
TGTGTGTGTGTGTGTTTGTGTGTTTATGTGAACATACCAGACTTGTGCAAAATTCAGAATTTGGAATTTAATTAAGTTCATGGAAATTAGAAGAAATTTCACACAGCTGCACAACAGAAAGAATGTGTTGAACCTCACATACAGTACTCATATCAGTGTTGGGAAGGTTACAAGTAGTTCAAACTAATATTATTTATAGAATATGTAATGCAGTTATATCTGACTGTAAAGCTTTATTGTTAAACACTACAGTTAAATTATGACTTTGATTCAAATTTCAATTTTAATTCTAGAATCTTTTTTTGACCTCAATTCCAATTCAATTTAGGAGTCATTCTCAATTCAATTCAGAATTTTGCTCAACTCTGGAACATACATGGTCAGATTCTCGTGTACTTCTGAATGACCACATGTGCACAGTGTCATAGTACCTGTGAATGTTTAATGATAACATATCTTATTCCACACATCCATTACCATTAAAAATGTTACTAATCAAGTCACTGGACATGTCCTTTATCTAATAAATTCATTACATGAATGATTTATTTTCTCTGGGTGTTTGTTAGGTTCAAATAACTGAACGCAAAGCAATAGCTGGAACAGACAGTCCTACTGTAATTTGAATGATAACTGCACTTTGCCTGCATTTGGGGCCCTAAAGAGTTTTTTTTCTGGGTGCAACGGCTCTGAAGATGCTGTGCATGGAAAAAAAGGGTAACACTTTACTTGACAGTATCGACATAAGAGTGACATGACACTGTCATGAACACACAAAACCTAACCCTAACCTCTAACCCTAATCCAAACTCCAACCCCAACCCTAACCATAACTCTAAACCTAACCCTAATCCTAAACCTAACCCTTACTTGTTATAACAAAAACGAATGTCACTTAATGACAGAAGCGTAGTCATAAACGTTTATCACTTGTTTATGACACGTTCATGACAGTCATGTCACTCTTATGTCGACACTGTCAAGTAAAGCGTAACCAAAAAAAGTTATTTGTGTGCTCAGGTTCTTTCTTCCTGAAGTGGCCCATTGTGCTCTGCTGATCTCACTATCTTGTTAGTATCTCACTATATATGAAGTTGATGGCATACCTGGGAAAATAATTGAAAAGAAATCTGAAATTACCTGTGAAGTACATTTGACCATTTCACTGTTAGCATATTGGAAATGGTCATTAACAGCTCAGCTCAGTGAGAGAAATTCACTCTACCTTCATCAGTGGAGGTATCCTTAGGAAGAGCCTGAGGGCTGAGAAATTTAGGCAAAGCACCTTGAGGGAGAAAGAAAAGATATGTTAGCATTTCCATATTTTGATATTTAGAAGGGATGCAGCTACTTTCACAACTACCAATGCTTACTGTAAAAACATCCCAAGCTAATGTTATTAGAGATGCACCGATATGGAATTTTAGGGCCGATAACGATAACCGATATTTATTGGTTTGTTGTGGCCGATGCCGATACGATAACCGATAATATTACTCTTGAAAAAAAATTGTGAAAAGTGATTTGGGGAAAGCATTTAATAAGCATAATTTTATTGCAGTAATTTTACCTACCACCAAATGATGGACAGAACTCATAATAGTCCTCAATAGTACGGCAGTCAACAACATAACAGTAGCCTAGCCCTACAGTATGTGTGGCTCCTTCCTCATTCCTTGACGTCAGTGAATTGCGAGTGAGTGGCTAGAGAGTTTGAATCGTTTTTATTTAGGACTATACGCAGCAGAGATCACAAACCTGGCTGGCTGGCTGCTGTCAGCGACTACTAAGAGGGGCCCCCTTGAGGGGGATCCCGGTATTGCCGGTAACAGTGTCGTTGCACTTTACTGAATTGACTATCAAAGGGGCGCTCACAGTTTGTGGTTGCATTTTATTCTTAACCAGTCGTTGTCTTGGGGCCCCTGGCCAGCTCGGGGCCCCAAGCAATTGCTTGGTTTGCTTGCCTTCTAGCGATGGGCCTGCCAATGGGGAATAGGAGTGTGGTCTGTGGTTAGAGGTTATCGGGCGAGCAGAAGTTGGGTTGGGTTACTGCTTCCTTTCTCCTGTGTGTTTTCGTGCAATAGTTGCGCAATACGTAGGTGTAGTCTCCTCTAGAGCAAAAGTCAGTGGTGTTCAGGCCTGGGTATACTTCTTTGAATGTGACCGTGCCAAACGGTCATAAGGCCATCCATCATTGGTCTTAGGCATGCTCAGACCCCAGGTACGCCATGCACTAGACCCGTTACAGTTTGCTTACCAGGAGAAAGTGGGCATGGACGATGCCATCACTTATCTTCTACACAGGACACATTCCCACCTGGACAAGGGGAAAAGTGCTGTGAGAATCATGTTCTTTGATTTCTCAAGTGCTTTTAACACCATCCAGCCCCTCAGATTGGGAGACAAGCTCTTGCAGATGGGTGTGGACGCTTACCTGGTAACCTGGATTACAGATTACCTGACCGAGCGACCACAGTTAGTCAGACTGAAGAACTGTCTCTCTGACACTGTGATCTGCAGCACCGGAGCGCCACAGGGAACTGTGCTCTCTCCAGTCCTGTTCACCCTGTACACATCTGACTTCTGCTACAACACCGAGTCATGCCACATGCAGAAGTTTTCTGATGATACTGCAATTGTGGGGTGTATCAGGAACGGGCAGGAGGAGGAGTACAGGAGCCTGGTGGAGGACTTTGTGCAATGGTGCAAACTCAATCATCTTCAACTTAACACTTCAAAGACCAAGGAGATGGTGGTGGATTTCCGCAGGTCTAAGCCCACTCTGCTACCAGTCCACATTGATGGGGTCAATGTGGAGGTGGTTAGCACCTACAAGTATCTGGGTCTCCACCTGGACAATAAACTGGACTGGTCAGCCAACACTGATGCACTACAAGAAAGGGCAGAGCAGGCTGTACTTCCTGAGGAATCTGCGGTCCTTCAATGTGTGCAGTAAGCTCCTCAGGACTACCAGTCTGTTGTTGCCAGCGTCCTCTTCTATGCAGTAGTATGCTGGGGAGGAAGCACAAGGAAGAAGGATGTGGGGCGAATTGACAGGCTGGTAAGGAAAGCTGGCTCTGTAGTGGGAGCTGAACTGGAGTGCATCACTTCACTATCTGACAAAAGGACCCTGAACAAACTGATCAACATCTTGGACAATGAGTGTCACCCACTCCACAGCACTATTGTTAAACAGAAGAGCCTGATCAGCTGGAGACTTCGCTCACTGCCTTGCACAACTGACAGACTGAGAAAGTCATTTGTCCCCAGGGCCATTGAACTGTTCAATGCCTCACTTAAGGGAAGAGGAGAGATAGACTTCTCTGCATAGTCTGTCTGCCTCTTCACCCCCTCCATGTTTGGTACTGTCTGTCCACTAGCCACTTGTACCACTGTCTTTAAGCCTCACTGTTTGCGTGCTATATTAGCACATTAGCACATATGCATAACCCCCCCCCCCTCCATGCCACAGCCGAACTGTGGCCACACTTATACATTTTCTTAAATAGTTAAATATATAGATATATAGACTTTACTTTATTTCTGCATTGTTGCACTGTTGACTTACTCCATTGCACTATCACCATGACCACTATCACCATTGCACTACCACCATGACACTCATTCACATAGAGCACCTTACCATACCTTACTATGCACAGAGAATCACAGGCTCAGTCCCTGTCTCAGTCATTGCAAGCGCCTCTGATTTATTAATCACCACTATGTGGATACTGTTTTTAGAATTGATTTAGATTAAGTGTTAGTATAATTTGTATTTTTGTAATTTGTATTTTAGTATATTTTCATATATTGTATTAAGTTAGTTAGTAACTTAATTATTTGTATTTTAGTATATTTTAGTATAACTCAATAATTTGTATTTTAGTATATTTAGCATATTCTTTATCTTCTACTGTCCTTACTGCTTAGTTGTGTTTTTATATTATATACTTTAATTACTCTTTCTGCTGTTAAAGAATGTGTTTGTGTTGTATGTATGCTGCTGAGACCTTGAATTTCCCCTGGGGATCAATAAAGTATCTATCTATCTATCTATCTATCTATCTAAACGGTCATACGGTTGTGTACATCAGTGTCTCCAAAGTATATTTCTTTTTTTGGTTTGCATGTTCCAGTGAATACTCCTGACACTATTAACTATAATGACCACATAAAAACCACTGTGGAAGCCACTGTGATGCCTGACAATAGGCGAGAGGATGCTCTGATGTATGTACGTATAAGAATATATACTCTTTTGATCCCGTGAGGGAAATTTGGTCTCCAATTTTTATCCCAATCCGTGAATTAGTGAAACACACTCAGCACACACACAGTGAGGTGAAGCACACACTAATCCCGACGCAGTGAGCTGCCTGCAACAACAGCGGCGCTCGGGGAGCAGTGAGGGGTTAGGTGCCCTGCTCAAGGGCACTTCAGCCGTTCCTACTGGTCGGGGTTTGAACCGGCAACCTCCGGTTACAAGTCTAAAACGCTAACCAGTAGGTCACGGCTGCCCCATGTTTACTTCTTGAAGAGGAGAAGAGGCCCTGGACACGTGATACGAGCACAACCAATCAGGGAACTGAACATGGTCATCTGTTTCAGATGGTTCCGTGGTTTAATCGTCCACACTAACATGCAACGGCTACGGCTTAAAACGAACACGGGTCACCAGTGGATCCAAATCGGTCTGTTTTGGGAGCTCGGACATGATGGGCTAATGTGGACAGGGGGGCCAAATCATGACAAAAGTCTTTCAAATTCAGACGAAAACACATAGCCTTCATGTCCATTTCAAAGTATGTTAAGATGGTGTGTTTATTTTTTTTTTTTTTTTGGGGGGGGGGGGCTTTTTTGACTTTATTTGGACAGGACAGTGGAGAGTGAGACAGGAAGCAAGTGGGAGAGAGAGATGGGGTGGGATTGGGAAATGACCGCAGGTCGGATTCGAACCTGGGTCCCCGTGGGCACTCGGACCCGTATATGGTACGAACGCTGCCTGCTGCGCCACAGCACACCCAAAATGGTGTGTTTAGCCACTAGAATATGAAAACATTTTCTTCCCAAATCCCTGTTAAAAGTCCAACCTGATGATTTGAAGGGTGCAGCATTGGGTGGATTCCTGTTTGCTCAGGGATGTAGTGGAGGCTAAACGCAAGTAAACAACACAGTTTATCCACCTCTCAAAAAAGTTTATTCATAAATTGCAACTTTAACATTCAAAAACCACACTGTATTATCTACATTCACACTATGTACACACTTGGAACCATTTAAAATGACTGATATTGTTATAAAAATTGGATAATAACCTCCACCATCATCAAACATGTTCTGAAAAATCCGATATTGCACGGTGCAGACAGTTCACCTCACAGAATTCATACTGTAGTTTACCCACCTCTTATTTTACCACTACATCCCTGTGTGTGCTGTAGTGTAGGTGGCATGCACACACCACCCGTTGCTCCTTACAGAAATGGGTTCCAACATCCCTGCTTCTCACAGGACACACATTTGCATGTTTGGCGGTAATGGCACTTTAGATTCTGTATGTCCTTGTGCAAAACAGACAGGTTGTTGCCTCATGATTGAATGACGAAGAATGAGTCGCATAGTCTACTTGTGTAGATGTTTGCTTACGTTTATAGTTAGGTAACAACTAGCATATATTTACAAGGAATAACTCTGTTGAATGTGTGAATGTGTGTATGAGTGTGTGGACTGTGTGTGTGTATGTGTGTGTGTGTGTGTGTGTGTGTGGACTGTGTGTGTGTGTGTGTGTGTGTGTGTGTGTGTGTGTGTGTGTGTTCATGATGACATATGCATCTTTTCTTTCTGTACTTCTCACTTCCATCTCCTTGTCATTCTGTTTGTTCTGGTCACTTCTCGCACCATGGGCTACTTGGCTGGGGGACAGGGGAGAGCGCTGCTCTGCCTGGTCTGGGGTAAGTCTCTGCTACCATAGGGTTCGACCCAGCAATGTTAAACCTCACTGTAAAGACGTGTAACTTCATGATGTACATGTATAGACCCTTTCAAGAGAGTTCCATTATCAGCATCATAGTTGGCCCCACAAGGCTTCCGTTTTAACATTCCATATGTTATCTTAATGCAGAGGAAGTAGATTGGGGCCCAAATAGAATGTTCAAGCATTGTTTTTGTTTACCTTGTTGAAAGGGTCTATAGCATCAAATGGACTGTGCTTGTTTATAACACCATTTACCTACAACTAGCATATCAATAAGTAGGTGGCTGAAGTTGAGAATAATTTTGCGACATGCAGCAATTTTAATTTCTGACATTGCTGCAACACAACCATTACATCAAATGCTTTTTAGAGGGATATACTGTATCATAATATTAATATAATACTTTCAATGGAAATACTTTTCCATCTTTGTGTCATTACAATTGTGAAGAGCAGATTCTCCTCTATGATTAGATTATATTCAACTTTATTGTCATTGTGCAGAGTACAAGTGCAGAAACAACGAAATGCTGTTAAGCGTCTAACCAGAAGTTATAGTCAGATAATGCAATATGATTCGTTGGTTATCATCATGAGGTGTAGAGTTCAGTAGGGTGATCCGATTATTGTGCTATTGGCTGCAAAAGACAAGTCAGTGTGTGAAGATTGGGTGTATAAGGGTGGTGAATGACACTGCTAATCACAAAGTGTTGTTATCATTAGGGATTTTAGTGGAGGCTAAACGCAAGTAAACACGTAGAGTTTATCCACCTATCAAAAGAGTTAATTCACCAATTGCAACTTTTAACATTTAAAAATCACACTGTATTATCCACATTCAAAATATGTACACTCATCAACACTCTAGGAACCATTTAATACCACTTGTATTGTTATAAACATTGGACAGGAACCTCCACCATCATTAAACATATGAATATAACTGAATGCCTTTTTAAGAAATCCGATACCGCATGGCGCTGTCCACCTTAGGCTACCGTGACCACAGAATTCATAGTTTACTTATTTTACCACTACACCCTTGGTTACAGTAACACACACACACACACATAGGCACACTTCCTTTTAAACTACTGAATCACACCGTGTGTGTGTGATTGTGTAAAACATGGAAATGATGTCACATCAAAAGCTGAAATAAGCTCTGCAGTGAATCGTTCCATTAACTTTATATCACTTACGTTCCACTTCACATTACTCACATATTACTCACACTTTTCTTTATACTACTCACATATTACTTTATATTATTCATATTTTTTACATACTTTTTTTATCACTTTACGTTTCAATAATATTTACTCAAATATTACTAACATTTAAATTACTCATGTTTTACTTGACATAACTCACATATTACTATATACCGTAACTTCGGTTATCTCTCTTAGCCTTCTGTGGTAAATGAAACATAAGGTGGTACAGTACCAATAATAGATCTGACAGACCATTGACTTTCTATGTTTAAGACACACAGCTGCTGGGAAATGATCAGACAGGATGCGCTTTGCCGTTTATAAAACGCCAGGTGCACTATGTTTTCATAAAAACGCAGGCGCTTTTCTTCTTGAAGTTGAGCACTTAGGGCACCTCTGCAAAAATGCAAGGCACTCTGGGTGCATAAGCAGCACACAAAACACTTACTGCCAATACGAAAGATAAAAAAGACAAAAAAAGGCGCACCTGCAAAAGCTGCAATCTGTCTGATCGCTCCCTTCACTGCCCTTCAGCTCATCCTTTGTCTGACTCTAAAGTAGAAGGTCCTGATTCAAATCCAGCTACCGTATGAGACGAAAGTAGAAGGCCTGCATCGTGCCTGCTTCAAATCCAGCTACCGTATGAGACTGGCTTAACGTTTTACCTGGCAGGGTACAGGTAGTGTGGCCAGGTGTGGCTGTGTACAGGTAGCGTAGTCAGGTGTCTCGACTTACCATTGTGCCTTGCTGGGCACAGGCGGCGTCCTCTGTGTTTTTCCCACATGTTAAAACAAACTATACTGTGACTTGCGTGTCCGTTTAGTTTTTCAGGTGGTGACACCCTTCAACGTGGAGCCAGAGGTCTGGAGACACATAAACCTGACGGCAGCTGCGTGGTTCGGATACAGGGTGACACAGCTGGACAGCACCAGGTGAGATGGACCTGCGTGGTTCCGATATAGAGAACATTGCTGTGTTCTCAACGTGACCAAGTCATTAGGGTGATGCTACTATATACGGGGCAACATTGCTGTGTTCTCAACGTGACCAAGTCATTAGGGTGATGCTACTATATACGGGGCAACATTGCTGTGTTCTCAACGTGACCAAGTCATTAGGGTGATGCTACTATATACGGGGCAACATTGCTGTGTTCTCTACGTGACCAAGTCATTAGGGTGATGCTATACAGGGCAACATTGCTGTGTTCTCTACGTGACCAAGTCATTAGGGTGATGCTATACAGGGCAACATTGCTGTGTTGCCCCACAGTGTATCTGTGTATCTGCAGTGTCTTGTCATGGTCATCCAACCAGGATACAAAGAATAGTTCTGTGAGTCCTACTGACTCAATGTTGTCTTGCATATGAAATGCACCATGACATCCCATTAAATCCTGACCTATCACATCGCTGCCTTGCATATGAAATGCACCATGACATCACCATTAAATCCTGACCTATCACATCGCTGCCTTGCATATGAAATGCACCATGACATCACCATTAAATCCTGACCTATCACATCGCTGCCTTGCATATGAAATGCACCATGACATCACCATTAAATCCTGACCTGTCACATCGCTACCTTGTCTCTAGCCTGCTGGTGAGTGCTCCATTGGCACACTTTAGCGTGGATGGCAGAGGCCAGGTTTACCAATGTCAGGTATCTACGGGCTCGTGCGCACCTCTGCAGATACATGGTGACTATCATTCACTTCCTCTAAGGCTAAAAATAAGTGGATTGTGCTATCGCTATCTGTCAATATGTTTGCAGACAATACATAAAAAGAAATAAATGTACGTAGAACATTACGATTTTTCTTCTTTTTATCTAATTAAGTAATTCCGATACATGCCACCCTGTTCATATACATCACTCAAAGAAGCAGAAAACAGCAGAAAACAGTTAGTTCTTCTTGTGTCATTTCCAGTTTCATGACTGTGCATACTTATGTGTTGAAACAGTTCCTCGCTCTGCAGTCAACCTGTCTTTGGGCCTCACGATGACCACAGGAGAAAATAGCTCGACAGCGGTGGTGAGAGCGAATCAATACAACGCTAATTCTCACAGGGAGAGAGGATATTTGTTTTTGAGGGTCCGAATTGACATATGGAGCCCTCCTTCTCTCTCTCCATCATCTCTCTCTGTCTGTCAGGTTTGCGGCCCTACTGTCCCTAAAGAGTGTGATGGTCTCACTCTGTATGGAGGGATGTGTTTCAGCATCAGTCAGATCCTGTCAATTAGTGACCCTGTACCCCCAACTCTAAGAGGTATAAGATCATCGCTAATCAATCAATCAATCAATCAACCTCTCTCTCTCTCTCTCACTCTCTCTCTCTCTCTATTTCTTTCATCCAAAAACAGATTGCCAACGTGGCATTGATATAGTCTTTCTCCTAGATGGTTCAGCAAGCTTGTCTGATTATGATTTTAATACAATGAAGCAATTTGTCATCAATCTGATCAAGAAATTCATTGCCAAAGACACACAGGTGAGTGAGGGAGACAGACCTACAATTGCTTCATCTTCTTTTCTATTCTCTATACCTTGAGGCGGTATTTTGTATTTTCTGTATCTTAATTATTTCTACCAGGGCAAAATTATTGTCTGTCATAAGGCCCACATTTTCTGACAGCACACATGATAATAAACATTATTTTACTGTCATGTTTGCCTTTGGCTGCTGCCCATGTCTGGATTACTCTTGAGCTTATCTGTCCTTGTTTTTGCAGTTTGCCATTGCACAGTATTCCAGTGGCTATGAAGTTCATTTAAACTTTAAACAATTCAACAAACACAAGGAAGCAAAAGACTGGGAGAGAGCGGTTTTGGACATTGAACAAGAAATGACGCTCACATATACTGCCAGAGCCATTAACACCACTGTGTGAGTCATATGCTATGCTTTTAACATTGATGATGGATGATGAGGGATTTATGGTTCCATTAAACTCAAATCAAAAACACTGTCACCAAGGGTTATAAACTATTCATAATGCCTCATAATGATCGCTATAAGACTGCTGCACAGCCCATAAAGCGTTCTGATTCAGTAACTTACAGCTTAAAGTATCATTATGTATTATAAAGCTTCAGTAACTTACAGCTTAAAGTATCATTATGCATTATAAAGCTTCAGTAACTTACAGCTTAAAGTATCATTATGCATTATAAAGCTTCAGTAACTTACAGCTTAAAGTATCATTATGCATTATAAAGCTTCTTTTACCTCTTAATAATGGGAATGGTGAGCAAAATGATGACATCAGAGAGGCAAAAGAAGCTTCATAGCTTCATTTTAAAGATGGGCTTATAATGCCTAGATTCATAGCTTCATTTTAAAGATGGGCTTACATGTATAATGCCTAGATTCATAGAAATTGTTCCTTGTATTTGTTTACATGACATCAGATATAAAATGGCAGTAAATTACAGAGTAAGACAGTGACACGCACACACACATACACACCAGTTTTTCTTTTTTTTTAATTAATCGTGAATCTATACATGCCAATGACGTTTATTGGAATTGAATTGAATTGAAATGGAGATAGATAGAGCGAATATTTAGCTGGCTTCTCTCTGCACAGCTTTGAGGTGTTCTCCCAGAGGGCGGGGGCCAGACCTCACACCAGCAAGGTTCTCCTGGTCATCACTGACGGCAAGTCAAATGATGCAAAGCACCTGAAGTCTGCAGTCAAGAACGCAGCCAAGAAAAATATCATTCGATATGCAATTGGGGTAGGACCTTTCTACATTTAAAATAGGCTACTATTTCAAATTATGCCATTTGGCATTCGTAAACATCATGAAGTATAGTATTGGATTGTAACTGCCATATTGTTGTCTTTCCATTATAGCAATATTAATGACCAACCACGAGAAACCACATTTGCGATGTAATCTGAAATAAAGTTTCATTAATCATAATTAGGTCGCCAATAAAATACAATATTGGGTACAAAGGCATCATGCTATATGGCTTCACATCCCAAACATAATAAAGTCCTTAGAAAAATAACTGGGCAACTTTACTCTGACAGGCTACCACCATGATACACCTTATTCACCTGGCGGCCACAGGCTACAGGGTACACTTGCCATTACACCTCAGTCCAGCAGATGGTGGTAATGCACTCCGTTTGCAAACTGCCAATAAAACTGACTGAAGAAGAAGAAGAACAGGCCAGCCAGAGCCCGTTTACGGAGAGCCGGATCACTCCCTATTAACTCCATTGTACCTGCAATCTGTTGCAGTTCCGCTAGGGGCGATCACGAATAAGTGCAAAAACAATGGGGGTCTATGGAGCTAGACGGCTAAATGTGTCTCTTTCACCTGGTTGTCGTTGAAAAATCGAAGATTGGATTGTGGTTTCTGCAAGATCAATATGGATTATAGGTCAAAAGTTGAATGAACGAGTACTTTCTAATTTCTTACAGGTTGGGTCGTTGTTGCCCACAACACACTAGCTTTCTGCTAATGAATGACGTCATTGACGCATTTGAAAGGCTTTTTAGAACAAATAAGTGACTCAAAAAATATAATACTCAGCGGTGTGTATTTTCTCTGCCCCCTCTTTTGCATGCAACATTCAAATTTCTGGGCAAAAAATTATATCCTGAGAAAAGTGGATTTGAGGGGTACAGCTCCATAGACCTCCATTCATTCTGCACTTATTTGTGAGCGCCCTCATGTGGAACCAGAACAGGAGCTGCAACCAGTTCAGAAACCGGAAGTTTCCCGAGAGTGGCGGTTCTCCCCTTATTAGACATTCTCTGGACATTCTCTGGGCCAGCGAATCCTTCTTCTTTTTCGGTGAGCTTTTTCTTTTGGCAGTTTGCAAACGGAGTGCATTACCTCCATCTGCTGCACTGAGGTGTAATGGCAAATGCACCCCGTAGCCTCGTTCTGGCCGCTGGTCGAACAAGGCGAATAGAGGAAGAGGCTTGCACAGAGACGTGTACAGTGTTAGGTCAATTAACTTAAAGGTGCAGGTAGAGGCTATAGCATTCAGACAGAACTCCTACACACTTAATGCATGCTAAATACTGTAGGGGCACCACATTGTACTTAATTCACAGCCAGCCTTTATGTGTTGTATTGTTGCTGTCACAGCCTGCTTTTACCTGTTGATTTGTTGTGTACTGTTTACTGTGTCGTGTTCTGATGACGTTCACTGGCGCAACTTGTGTGGTACTTTAAATTGACATGCGAGCTGAATTTACAGTCATTAAAGTTTCCCCGAGTTCGGGCTTTTAAACCTATTCGCTGTGTCTCCCCCATAGCGTCGACTCCTTTACAATACATTGTTATATATTATTTAATTATAGGAAGTCTGTTGTAAGATTTTATATTTCTCACTTTTTATGGTGATTAGGCCATTCTGACATACTGACTACATCCTGATATTTCTGTTCTCTCTTTACTGGAATTTAATAAACATTACAGACTTCAACCATGTGTATTCCTTCTGGAGTTAACAATGAACTTATATTAATGTAGGAATTGAATAGTGATTGTGTGGCCTATGAGGGAACACCCAGTGATACCCTTGGTACCATCAAATGGTAGCCTATAGCGATGTGGTCAGGATACACACCGGTATACTGCCTTACCAGTGACCATGTCATGGTCCGCCTCATTACAGGATTTATAGGTTACCCACCTCTTGTCACAATGTCATTGAATATATCAGGGAAATAATATGCAAGTTAGCTAGCATGCAGGCTATCACTTGCGTCAAATGTGTTAGCTGTTGGCTAGTTAGTCTCCTTAATTTGCTTTTATAAACCCTACTTTACTTAATCCCTCATTTTTAGTTACATGTGGTTATTTTTGGTGAAAATGTAGGCCAATACTACCTAACATAGTATCCAAAAATACTTAGTGAGGCTTGCAGAATCACCAATATTATTGCAAATGCCATTTCCACCTTGGTGTCAACCATCTTGGAATTTTACAGGTTGGGAAAGTTTCTGACGATGAACTTAAGATCATTGCATCCAAACCAGTGGAAAAGCACATGTTCAAGGTTTACAACTTTGAAGCTCTGGATGGACTGAAGGAGACTCTGGAGAGGAACATCATATCCATAGAGGGTACGTTATCCATAAAGTCAGCAAGGGCTGGGGAATGACAAACTAGCGGTCTGGGAACATATACTGTCACCTACCCATATACACAACAAAAATATATTTGAAATATGCTGTATTTTCACAATGTATTTTTGAAATATATTTAAATATTCAAAAATGTATTTTTGAATATGCCCAAAAATATATGCCCAAAAATATATTTTTGACACATTTTTTTCCTGTATGGGAAAGTTCTCTTAACGTGTGGCACCCCCTAGTGGTGTGGTGCTGAGAGCAAATGTCCAGCTTTTCCTTTCCTTCCACCGACCCCAACTATAGCTTTATTGGTAGTGGGGCCATGGATTTGATAACCAAGCTGTTCAGGCACACTGAGAGAAATATGTATGTCTGATCTGTTTCTAAGTGGCTCTGGAGGAAAGTGTCTCTTCAACGAACATATATGAATAAGTTAATTGATCAGAGGATCTGGCCTATGGCTGTATTTTTGATCATACGTTATTCGGTTGGTTCTTTTAGGAGGTGGTGGTTCTACAAAATTTGAGCTGGCACAAGAGGGCTTCAGTGCTGCACCACTTCATACTCCTGAGGTAAAAAGGAGAGCTTAATCTTCTCTCATCTTCAAACTCCTGTAATAAAAAAGCGAGCTTAATCGACTCTCATCTTCAAACCCCTGCAGTAAAAAAAGATAAGTTAAACCAGACTGGCCCTTGTAATGTATTTATACAAATTGCACTGTGGTTATTCATTAAATGAGTATCTATTTCACTTATATACTTATCCTTATCCGTTAAAAAAGAAATCAACCAAATAATATGAAAATATTATAAATTATAATTCCTTTTGGCATTTCTCATTTTTAGGGAGGCATTGTAATGGGTTCTGTTGGAGCATACCAATGGAGAGGGGGCTATCAGAAGTACACACCCAGCGGAGAAGACGCATCTTTTCATAAAGCCAACCTTCTGGAACCACACGGGGATGACAGTTACCTGGGTGAGGACGCATCTTTAATACAACCCCAAAACAGAAAAAGTTGGGACGTTGTGTAAAATGCAAATAAAAACAGAATGTGATAATATACAAGTCTTGTAAACCCATAAATGAGTTACTAGGAGTGCTGCTTGGGTGTTAGGAGGTGTTTTCCTCTGGTGCTCTTCAGCTTGGAGATCCAAAATGTTTCCCAAATAAACAGTAATTCTGAGGCACTCACAAGGAATATAAATTAAAAAGCCTTTATTTTAAAGGAACCGTATGTAAGAAATGTATTTCAATTAATCATAAAATGGCCCTGATATGTTATGTTATGGTATGTTATTATATATGTATACATCATTCTGAATTAATTGTGCCTTGCCAGATGTGCAAGATGCCCATGCTGTAGGCAGTAATGTACCTCCACACCGTCATAGATGTTGGGTTTCCTCCAAAACAAATTGGAAAGGTTAGATCCTTGGCTAGGCCTTCTACTCTTTAGCCAAGATGAGTCCATGATTTCCAAAAAGAATTGCACATTTTGATTGGTCTAACCAGGACCTTTTTCCACGTTACCTCAGTCAATTTTAAACAAGCTCAGACACAGATAAGATTGTGATATTTCTGTTTCATGTCTAAATACAATTTTGGCTGTTGCATGGTAAAATTTGCTCTGAGTTAAGTATCAAACTGTGCTCATAGACAATGGTTATCAAAGGTATTCCTGAGCCCATACAATGATTTTCAGAAACAGGTCTGGTTTTAATGCAGTGCCAGTTGAGGTCCAAAAGACCACAGCCACCCAATATTGTTTTTCATCTCTATCCCTAGTTTGCAAAGATTTCTCTGGATTCTCTAAATATTCTAATGATATTATGTACTGTAGAAGATGATGAACTCCACAAATAAGTTCATGTTCAATTCATGTTAAGAATCTTTAAAATTACATTGTTTAATCGTTTGTCCACACAGGTTTACACAGAGTGATGAATACCTACATCTTTACTTCTAAGAGACCCTGCCTCTCTGGGATCCTCTTTTTCATACCCAATTGTGTTGCCAGTAACCTTAATTAGTTGTGAAACATTCCTCTTTTTGTTTTCTTTATCATTGCACAAGTTTTACAACATTTGTTTTCTCCGTCCCAACCTTTTTTGAAACGTGTTGCTGGTATCAAATTCAAAATTAACATATATTTTCCATGAAATTGTCAAATTTTTGTCATTTTCAACATTTGAACTTTTGGTAACTAAATATGAGTTTACAAGATTTGCAGATTATACATTCTGTTTTTATTTATTCATATTTTACACAACGTCCCAACTTTTTCTTATTTGGGGTTGTACAAATACACTAATCATTTCAATCAGGATCATAATCAGATTAGCAAGCTATATGATCAATCTGCCACATCAGGCTACAGAAAAGGTGAAACACAGCAAACGTGTGCAACTTCTTTAGTTTAAATGGTGGTTTTACTTCATCTCTGTCTTTGGATTTGTGGCCGCTTGGATTGTGTTGTATGTTCTGTGTTGACCCTCAAGGTCTACGACTGGATTACGACTGGACTATGTATAAATTGCAGTGCAAACAGCCTTCTACAGGACATTCTGGTCAGATTCGGTGGATAATATAGATTCATTTATGTAGATATGGGTAACAAACAATGCCTCTCTGTTAAGGTTTTGTAGAATGTAAATGAAGAGGCTGTGTAATAGTATTTTATAACTTTAGTAAAGTCATCGTGAACAATGCGTACAGCATCACATGTACTCGAACTTCACTTCTTCTCTACCCTCTTACACCCATTACCCACAGTATCAGATTCATAGTAGTCTGACCCCTAGTGGCACAGAATACAACACACTCTCATCTCACTATTCTTTATTATGGTTTGAGGGTATTGCAACTTACATACAGTAAATGTCTTAGTCATGTTCAAGGTGGTCTCTATTTCAGAGGGTATAACGCTCATGTCATGCCCATGTTCTAGGCTATTCGTTGGCCCTGGCCACGAGGGATGGTCAGAGCTATGCCATTCTTGGCGCTCCGAGGTACAAGCATAAAGGGCTGGTGGTGGTCTTCCACCCTTCTGGGCTTCAGACGAATCTGGAGCAGGAAGGTCAACAGGTAACATGTGTATCATTGCTATGAGATATTTGAGTAATTGAGTTGAGTTTTATAGCTGCATTCTCTCTCTCTCTCACTCTCTCTCTCTCACACACACACACACACATACATACTCATTTATCTCTATCTCTCTCTCTCAGTCTCAGATTGGGGCGTACTTTGGAGCAGAGGTATGTGTGGTGGATTTGGACGGAGACTCCAACACTGATCTGATTCTGGCATCTGCCCCCATGCACACAGAGGGAGGAAGAGAGGGGAAAGTGTTGGTGTATTATTTTACAGAGGAGGTAATATATATATATATATATATATATATATATAATAATATATATATATATATATAATAATATATAATATATAACAAAATAATTACTGGTAACACAATATCATACTATTAAAACAACAGCATATACTGTGTGTATATAAACTTTCATTTATATATAGTGACAATGTGGTTCCCTAAAAATGCATATACAATATATAAAAATATCCCACAATGGTAATTCAAGGACAAGTATATTGCAGGTAATGTTATGTACTTATGAATGGTTTTGAATACTTGAATAGTTTGCTTGATGTTTATGTGTTGTGTTGTGTTGTGTTGTGTTGTGTTTTCTCCCAGGGCTCTACAGAAGTGTCTGCCACTAGCGTGTCCCTGCTGGGGATGGAGGGTCAGAGGGGGAGGTTCGGCTCGTCTCTGGCCAGCCTGGCTGACCTGAACGGGGACGGCATCAGGGACGTGGCCGTGGGAGCTCCTCTGGAGGATAACGGACAGGGCAGCGTGTACATCTTCAACGGGAGGAGAGGAGGAATCAACCCCACCTACTCACAGGTGAGAGAGAGAGAGGAGAGAGAGAGAGAGAGAGAGAGAGAGAGTTCACCTTTAGTGGGAGGAGAGGAGGAATCAACCCCACCTACTCACAGGTGAGAGAGAGAGAGAGAGAGAGAGAGAGGAGAGAGAGAAAGAAAGAAAGAAAGAAAGAAAGAAAGAAAGAAAGAGTACTGAATTCCATTATTTCTCCCAGCCTAGAAAATGGGATTTTATAATTCCATAACTTTTCCTGGTTTTCCATGACCGTCGGGACCCTGTAGGTAGCACAGCTGACTGATGTGTCACTACGTATCAGCATTTCTGTTGAACTCTCTTTTTCCTTTGTTTACTTTGACAGAGGATTGCTGGTTCGTCGGTGCGGTCCGGACTGCGGTTCTTTGGGCTGACCGTGGCCCAGTCTGCTTTGGACCAGAGTGGAGACGGACTGCCTGACATCGCAGTCGGGTCCAAAGGAGCGGTTCTGCTGCTCAGGTTCTCATATTATTAAAACTCAACACACACATGCATGCATATACACACACACACAAACACACACACACACACACGCACGCACGCACTACTGAGAGGGTATATAAAAGTAGTTAAAAAAAAATCCCACCTTAAAAATTACAATGAACATTAGGGGGCATCATATATTTTCACTATATCCTTCTCTCTCTCTCTCTCTCCCCTTCTCTCTCTCTCTCTCTGTCCCTCTGATGCATATTGTCTCCAGGTCCACACCTCTTGTTTCTGTGGAAACTGAGGTGTTCTACAGTCCTTCTAAAATTCCCACCAGCGTGTTGAACTGTTCTGCGGCGCTCCGTATCAACGCCACCGTGTGCTTCCTCATGTCAGAGGTCACTTCCGGCTCCACAGGTCAACACTGCCAGACATGACATGACTCTTTTTCCTCTCAGAGCTGACAGATTCGTTCTCTGGAAATGACCCATAGCGCGACTCAAGCTTCCCATTTTTCAAGTGCGCCCAGAAAAAAATAAAAAACTGAGGTGTTTGTGCACTGTCCTGGATGAGTTTGTAGTTTGGTTTTGTTAGTTTGTTCCGAACTGGGTCACAGTGATTATGTAAAACTATATGGTGTTTAATAATTACTATACAAAGGGTGTGTTGTTTATTGTTTTCTGGCTGAGTATGAAGTGAATGGCTCCATATTGTTTGTTTTGACCCTGTAACGTAGATTTAAAGGCTAAACTGGACTACATGTTTACGCTGGATCACGTACGACAGTCATTCCGGGCTGCCTTTGCACCAAACCAGCGTGTTGCAAACGGCTCAATCACAGCAGCACTGCAGAAAACCTGCTTCTTTCACAGCTTCATAATACATGTAAGCTCAGTGCCCCATTTCTGGTTTGAGGACCAATGTCTACATTTTCTAGTGGTTGACACTCCCTTATCAGACATCAACTTCAACTTCCCTATATCATTATTCAATTTAGCACAAACACAGAGAACTCTTGTGGCTGATTCTCTCTCTCTCACTCTCTCTCTCTCTCTCTATCATTTCATATAAGGGCTGCCCAGAGGATGCCTTGAATCCTATTGCCAACAGGGTGACCTTTACCTTTAATGGACTACCTATCACTGGAAAGGGTAACCTGCGGCCAAGACTTTCCAGTGACGCACGTCTTCTTTCAGACCACATGGTGAGTGGGTTTGATCATCAGCCATCTTTCTTTTTTTTAGTATATTTCTGGGGCTTTCTACCTCTATTAATACAGGGCAGTGAAGAGTGACAGGAAGCACGTGGGAGAGAGAGGCAGCGTGGGATCGTGAAATGAACCGGTCACAGAGCTCCCACCAACCAGCTTTCTGAGGTGAAATGGCTCGACCAACCAGCTTTCTGAAGTGAAATGGCTCCACCAACCAGCTTTCTGAAGTGAAATGGCTCCACCAACCAGCTTTCTGAAGTGAAATGGCTCCACCAACCAGCTTTCTGAAGTGAAATGGCTCCACCAACCAGCTTTCTGTTGTGAAATGGCATCTTTATGCATTTATTCTACACGTACAGTAGTGACACAAAAAAAGAAAAGTGTGGCTCAAGTGAGGTAGATTAAGGCCCTAACAAGATCCACACTGGTGTAGCCAGAGAGCACTCTTAGTGGTGACAGTACAGTATATAGCTACAGGAAGTTGAATGACTCTTAACCCTCACACCTCGCCTTGTAATGTGGTCTATAGCCTCTACTCTGTGTACTGAGTGATCTGTCTAATATGGGTTGTGTGACATTTAATGGTAGAGAGGTGTTAGAGGTTTATAAGTCTATAAACAGCCACAAGTAAGTCATGTGTCTTACAGATCTTAGATCTTATGCAAAGGAAAGTTTCATCAGCTACTGTGACTTCACTGTGTTGGTGGTCAAGGGAGTGATGTCCAGGGCTTGGTGGACGTTGTGCATTATGCATCATTTTGTTCACATTCAAGGTTTTTTTTTGTACCCGCAGTTAGACTTTGAGATCGACTGCGGACCAGACAAGATCTGCGAGGACAACCTGCGAGTGGATTTCAACTTCACAGGGTCAGTCTGGAGAGCATGTGTCAGATGCGTGCCAGGTCCAGCTTTGACGTGTCACATCAGGGCTGAGTGCATTCAGTTCTCCAGCTGTATGAACAGGCGGTAACAATCTAAGTATAAGTATATATAAGTATATATACTCTTTTGATCCCGTGAGGGAAATTTGGTCTCTGCATTTATCCCAATCAGTGAATTAGTAACACACTCAGCACACAGTGAACACACAGTGAGGTGAAGCACACACTAATCCTGACGCAGTAAGCTGCCTGCTAGTGAGGGAGCAGTGGGATAGGTGCCTTGCTCAAGGGCACTTCAGCCGCACCTACTGTACTGGTCGGGTTTCGGACCAGCAACCCTCCGGTTACAAATCCGAAGCGCTAACCAGTAGGCCACGACTGCCCCTATTGAAATCTATACAAAGTAGTGACAGTGGTTACTGTAGGAGTTAAATTTGCTTGACAATGCTACCACCTTAAATATAAAAGCTATTTTGACAATGCTACCACCTTAAATATAAACAAACGCTATTTTGACAATGATACCACCTTAAATATAAACGCTATTTTGACAATGCTTCCACCTAAATATAAATGCTATTTTGAGCTTTGTGCTGAAGTGGGTTGTGACTGGGGCTAAACGCTCAGTGCACTCCTAGATGCTTTGACTGTGCTGGTGCAGAGGTGGACATGAGATGCTTATAGTCTTTGTGACTGTGTTTGTTAGGGCCACACACATCGATGTTGGTGTTGCACAGGACCTGTTTGTGACAGTGATGGTGGAGAATAGAGGAGAGAACTCCTACAACACGCGTGTGTCTTTATCCTACTCGCATGGCCTCTCCTACAGGGCCTTCACCAAGAGCCAGGTGTGTGTGTGTGTGTGTGTGTGTGTCAGTAGCAGTATGTGTCTCTGTGTGTCTGAGAATAGTGATGATAGCAAAAACCCACAACCCACAACTTTGCATGTGTGTGTGTGTGTGTGTATGTGTATATGTGTGTGTGTGTGTGTGTGTGTATATGTGTGTGTGTGTATATGTGTGTGTGTGTGTATATGTGTGTGTGTGTGTGTATATGTGTGTGTATATGTGTGTGTGTGTGTGTGTGTGTGTGTGTGTGTATATGTGTGTGTATATGTGTGTGTGTGTGTGTGTGTGTGTATATGTGTGTGTGTATGTGTGTGTATATATGTGTGTGTGTGTGTGTGTGTATGTATGTGTGTGTGTGTGTGTGTGTGTGTGTGTGTGTGTGTGTATATGTGTGTGTATATGTGTGTGTGTGTGTGTGTGTGTGTGTGTGTGTGTGTGTGTGTGTCTATATGTGTGTGTATATGTGTGTGTGTGTGTGTATATGTGTGTGTGTGTGTGTGTGTGTGTATATGTGTGTGTGTGTACATACTGTATGTGTCTGCCTCAGTAGTTTCACATCAGCATCTTTTGATCATTTGGTTATGTGTGAACTTGTCTGATGCGTTTTTCCTGTCGAGGCAGGGAAGGGTGGCCTGCAGGTCGCAGGGCAGTGGAGATGGAGTCTCCAATGGGGAAACGGTCTGCAGCATCAACAATCCCATCTTCAGAGCCGACGACACGGTCAGTCAGACCGCAGAGAGATTAATCCAAACGCTTAATTATATGGGTTAAAGTAACACCAAAGAGTTTTTTGTACCTTAAAGGAGAATTCCGGTGTGATATTGACCTAAAGTGTGTTGAAACATGATACCGAGTGTGAACGTATGTCTCATAGCTCACCTCGGCTTGTCCCCTATACTCAGAAATCTGTTGCTAGTTAGCCAATGCTACCAACAGGGTTTCGTTGTGGTGCCTCGGGCATCGGCCTAGCCATGAAAATAAATCACTGTTTTACACCATTTACGAGGCTCAAAGTAGCTCCATACTTCATTGGTAGACTTCTGAGGGCCTTGACATTTAAAACGAGACATGGAGAACTTGGAGAGAAGACAAAAAGCACTGGTAGTTTATTTACAAGACTATTTATACAGACAGTACCTTAAGGAATTTTACCGTTCAACGCCATCTTGAATTTAGTCACGATAAGTCGAGCGACGAGTACGAACGAACAGGTATAATAAGGGATCAGATTCCATAAATAATTCAGTGGAAATGCATAGATTCCATATGCTGCTACTGGAAGCAACTGAATCCATGCATTTCCACGGAATTAGTTTTGGAATCTGACTCCTTATCATACATGTTTGTTCGTACTCGTTGCTCATGTCTGTGGCCCCTCAACTAAAGAATTGCACAAGGTGTATTCAAATACGAATCTGAGTAGTGGAGACCACATTTTTGGCAGAAAAAGAAATCATTATGATCATTCTAAATAAATCATAATGATTTGTTGTTCATGTATAAGGTCAAGAACGCATGCAAATTCCTGATTCATGAGATATTAAGGAATGAAGTAATACATAAATTATGAATTAATTCATGCATAAATTCATGATAATTCATGTACCCTTACCGTAAAGTGTTACCGTTTAGTTTAATATCTTCAAAAATAACCTACAGATAGCAGAGGAATGTGAAACAATAACAGTTTTGACATACTGTCCAACACGCCTGTAAACTGAAGAGTGTTTTAGATGGCTGATAGAAAGCGATTTTGAAAAAGCCAGCCACTAGTGCTAAAGACTCAAATGTGTCAATACTGGTACAGTTACATTGGTAAATTTAGTACTTCCTGGCCCAAATGCTAGGGCCGAGTTATACTTGTGTTTTCTTCTATTTCAGGTTCTCTTTGTGGTTCAGTATGGGGTTCATGACGAGAGCCATTCTGACCAGAATGTGTCTTTCAAGGCAAATGTGACAAGGTGACCTTTTGATCTGTGAAATGGGTGTCATGTTCATCGATGTAGTTGGATGACTAGGTGTAACAAAATACACAGGCCTTAGTCATACGCGTCTTCCATGTTTGTCTTCCTCTTTCAGTGGAAACGATCTGCACGCCTTGGACAGTGGAAGCTTCGTAACGAGGCAGATCCAGGTCAGACACCGCATTTATGTGGTTGTCAGGAGGTGGGTAAAACTCAGCATTGGGAAACGCAGCTGGTGAGTGGGTGAGCCTTAGCACACGCCTTCTCGTCTCAGGCATGACTGCTGTCTGACCTAGCGTGCAAACCAGGCCCAAACAGCAGCCATGCCCGAGACAGACGAGGGACAGATCAGGACTTCATCTACTGCACAATCTTCTGTGGCTAACTGTGAATAAGTAAGAGACAACGTATCGTTCACTGGCCATAAAATAAATAAATACAAACAGGACGAACAGGCCCCTGTGTGGATGTGGAGGTGTCCAGATCATCCTGAAGAGACTTGTTTTTGAAGAAGTACAAGCAGATTGTATATAATACTGCTCATTACACAGATACTTTCAGACATCGATCTTTTTCAAATGATTTTGTTGTTCTTTTTGTCACCTCCACTAGGGGGAAAAAACATCGTATCGTATAGTATCAAGGTAACGATAAAGCACATGGGTTTGTTTACAAGCTAGCAAAACGGTTAGCATAAGTTCGGCAGACAATGTGGATGTTACAAGGTAAGAAACACGATTTAAAACGAGTTTCTTGTTTCTCACTTCTCTTTCCGGGACGGTAGTCTCAATGTTGCAAGGTTGGTTTTCCACCATTTTCACCGGAACAGGTCATTTAACCATCCAAATGATTTCTAAACGGGTTTATTACGTTGAAATAGTTGCCAAGTTCCCCTTTAAGATGCACCGGTTGTAGTGGGGGGCAGCCGTGGCCTACTGGTTAGCGCTTCGGACTTGTAACCGGAGGGTTGCCAGTTCGAACCCCGACCAGTAGGCACGGCTTAAGTGCCCTTGAGCAAGGCACCTAACCCCACACTGCTCCCCGAGCGCCGCTGTTGTAGCAGGCAGCTCACTGCGCCGGGATTAGTGTGTGCCGAGTGTATTTCACTAATTCATGGATTGGGATAAATGCAGAATGCAAATTTCCCTCACGGGATCATATATATATATATATACCTCAGTGAGTCCTAGCCGCTCATCCTGCGTGTGGGTACGGACCGCAAGGTGACCACACTTATACATATACACTTACTTATACTTATATACTTACTTATACTTATACACTTACTTATACTTATATACTTACTTATACTTATACACTTACTTATACTTATATACTTACTTATACTTATACACTTACTTATACTTATATACTTACTTATACTTATACACTTACTTATACTTATACACTTACTTATACTTATATACTTACTTATACATAGTGGCCACGCCCTCGTTAGTGCAGAAGCTGGAGTGGAACAAGTATTTCATATTGATCTCTGAGTGGCCCTAAGGTGGAGAGAAGGTTAATATGTAACCAAACTTAAACATTCTCTATCGTGTTGAGGCTCTCTCTCCACTCCATTACATATGTGGATGTGAAGAGACAGTGTGGACCAGCCAGGTAGATAGAGGGACTATTACTCTTTTGCATACCCACAGGGCAGCTAGCACTGTCTGATGGACCTGCTGCTGTCATGCATCCTGGTTCCACTCACTGCTCTGGGCTTGCCACACCCACGAGACATGATGGTCTTAGTGGGGCAGACATGATGGTCTTAGTGGGGCAGAGGCAATTGCTTGTGGCTGTTTCTCACAGCTTTGCCAGCCTGCAACAAAAAGTCACCGCATGTTGCTGCATCTCCCTTGTACACCCAAACACCCCTCGACTGCATTAGCTTACGTTTACATGTGCAACATGCCCTTCGGAGCTAAAACAACCTGAAAAACAAACAACCTGAAAGAGAAACACAAATACAACAACAACCAGGGAGAAAAGCCTCAAAAGTCACCCAGTACTTATCTAGCACGCGGCCTCACAACAGTCACACAGTACTTATCTAGCACGCTTCAGTTGTAGTAAATCATTTTTCTTGGGTCACGCATGCCTCAAAATGTCAGGAGTTGCATAGCATAGTATTATTAGTTGTTTATCTGCTTGTGGATTGATGTAAAAGAATCATTCGTTTTCAGTGTTAATTATAAAGAAATATGAAATCAATGAATGTTAGCATGGCCCATTTAATTTAAGTGAACTTTCAGCGGCACTATGAGCTGGATCTACTTCTTTGTTTTATTTTTCATGCCTGGCTGGACAAGACATGACAACACAACCAGTTATGTTAACTTTACGGCAGACAAGAGCGACGTGGAGAAACCAGTGACACAGCTTTTGCAGGTACCTTGCCTTGTGCCCTTCAAAATGTCTCTGCTATAGGTCACAGAAAGTGGTATACTGTGGTACTGTACGCTACACTGAGTTTGTATCATAAGGGTGGTGCCAGATATTATATCAAGAATTCATAATAGCTCATAATTAAAGGCGCTCTAAGCGATGCTGGGTAACGTCACTTCTGTTGACGTTCAAACAAAACAGAGAGCTCCGCTCACTACTCCCTCGCCCTCACTCCCGTGCAATTGCAACTCTCCTTAACGCACACCTCGTCGGTGATTTGTTGGAACAGTTTGTTATGTTTTTAAGGGCCAGGTTGGCCCAGGTTGTTTTGTTGCCGTTTTTGGAGCCTTGGCTGTCCACAGAGCTGAGGCAGCAGAGGCCTACTGGTTAGGGCTTCGGGCTTGTAACCGAAGGGTTGCCGGTTCGATCCCCGACCAGTAGGAAAAATGTGGGTGGGGGAGGTGGTTGAGCACTGCCCTCCAATGCCCACATCCACGACTGAAGTGCCCTTGAGCAAGGCCACTACTGTAGCAAGGCAGCTCACTGCTCCGGGTTAGTGTGTGCTTCACCTCACTGTGTAGTCATTGTGTGCTTCACCTCACCTTGTGTTCACTGTGTGTTCACTAATTCACGGATGGGATAAATGCAGACCAAATTACAGACCAAATTACATTTACATTTACAGAGATCACGTTTTTTTACATTGTATTCAGGACACAGGCAGCTAGCGTATGGTGAGGTGATGTTTGCTATAAGTGACAAAAAATGTTGTAGCCTAAAAAACGTGTGAACTTGGAGCACCTTTAAGTATTCACTTAAACCACAACATGATAGAGATAATCCTGTAGAAGTCTTTACACACTATAACGACTGCACTCTTAATGATAATGTTTTAGTAAGCCCTTTCATAATACATAATAGACCATAAATAAACAAAACCTCTTTTAGAACATTTCTGCTAGGTTACAGTTATACTGTAAGACATATTTTTATGAAATATCAAAAGGCCGTTGCACTTTCACACAGAAGTTCTGCTGTGCACCTTGCACATTGTCCAGCAGCCTGCAGATAAATGAACACTAAAAAGTGTGTGAGCACAGGAAATGACACTGGTGTCCGTTTCGTGACTGAAGTGGTGTACCAAGTTATTTCTGGTTTCACACATAGAGCACTGAAAAAAAAACCCTCTTTGCTACTTGATTATGAAGATGGTAGGAACTTGCAGCATAGTTCCTGTAAGCAGCATACACTTTCATTTTGATGGGTGTGAAGTAAAGACAAACCAAAGAACTAAGAAACAAGTGCACAACTTAAAGCTGTTCATTACCCACTTGTAAAACACCTTTTCTAAAACTCTTTCTTTGTTACTGCTCACTGACTCACTGAGATTAACAACCTCTGTGTCTACTGATTCTCTCTCCTCTTTGTGTTCATTGATTTCAGGTGGAAAATGGCAACAGGCGACTCAATCTGACTGTTGCGATCCGTGTTCCCATTAAACTAGGCAAGATGGATATCTGGTCTAATATAGAGGCTCTGTTGGTAAGAGATAGATATATTGTGTGTTGGTGACAACCGTTCTGGTTTTTACTTCAGATCAATGGTTTCTGTTACACAGTGCGTTGTGTTCTGCGGACAGTCATTCTGGTTCTTCCTTAAGATTGCAGGTTGCCGGCAGGCGCATGATACAAACCCAGAAAATGACTATGCTGTGAACCAATCAAAAATCATAGTGAGTTCCTCTCTTTACTAGACCATCCCTAGCCTAGAAATCTAGACGCGCCCCTAGCAGGGCGAGTCAAGCAACTCTCTGTTGGCTTGTGAGCTCCAGAAATCGAAACTCAATCAGGCCAATGAAATCGTGTATAGAGTCGTTAGGTGGGCTTAACATAATGATTGATGGCAGAGTTGCAACGGTTTGGCTTGAATTCCCTGCTACTTGAAAACAAATAAGATGGATGTTGCTGTTGGCGAACAGTGTGACACGAGTTAAGCTTTTATTAAGTTGGCAAACGTTTGAACTAGCCAACTAGCTCCGCTGGTGGGAAACGCATGGGACTCATAGCGCTGCCGCTGTCCTATTGCGTGCAGAAGAAATTTGAAAGACAACTGATTATCCCGCCCCTATTTTAATGTGGGTCTGGCTCGTCAGGCTAGACCATCCCAACAATATCCCAACAATAAAGCATCATAGTGATTGACCAGCATCACAGCAATCATTATCCACTGAAAGTCTAAAACTTGGGCTGATCTTTTCCTCTGTTGTCTTCAGAACTGCTCTGTGGCTACCTGCAGAGTGTTCAAGTGTGATGTGTACTTAAAGAAGAAGGACTGCGTGTTTTATGAAATCTCTGGCAAATTACACTCTGGATGGATTGCACAGGTAATGTTGATCAACCGTAAACATGACAGCATATGTCTGCATGAAGAAAAAAATTAACCAATTACTGTAGGATCAATTATAATGGAATGGCTCAGTCCGACCTGAGGCCGCATCCTATACCACATAAGGGCTCAGTTCTACCTGAGGTCGCATCCTATACCACATAAGGGCTCAGTTCTACCTGAGGTCGCATCCTATACCACATAAGGGCTCAGTCTCAGTCTGACCTGAGGTCGCATCTTATACCACATAAGGTCTCAGTTCTACCTGAGGTCGCATCCTATACCACATAAGAGCTCAGTCTCAGTGTGACCTGAGGTCGCATCTTATACCACATAAGGTCTCAGTTCTACCTGAGGTCGCATCCTATACCACATAAGGGATCAGTCTCAGTGTGACCTGAGGTTGCATCCTATACCACATAAGGGCTCAGTCTCAGTGTGACCTGAGGTTGCATCCTATACCACATAAGGGCTCAGTCTCAGTGTGACCTGAGGTCGCATCCTATACCACATAAGGGCTCAGTCTCAGTGTGACCTGAGGTCATTT
Source organism: Alosa sapidissima (assembly GCF_018492685.1). Classification (NCBI taxonomy): domain Eukaryota; kingdom Metazoa; phylum Chordata; class Actinopteri; order Clupeiformes; family Clupeidae; genus Alosa; species Alosa sapidissima. The sequence goes on along the minus strand of NC_055959.1, from coordinate 35,617,372 downwards.
CCTGAGTCCGTTCTTTTCCTATCTCTCTCTGTCTCTGCCCTGTCTAATAAAGACTAAAAAAACAAACACAAATATTACATAAAAAAGTCAGTTAAAATAAAAAATTGCTTTACCTTGCTTTTCTCTCTCTCCTCCTCTCCTCTCTCTCTTGCTGTCAGACTGGAGTAAGGTCTGGTGAGTTTATTTTGGCCAGTGAGTCAGAACTGGATTATAACACAAACAGGTACATTCTGCCCACGGCTGATGGCCAACAGATTCCCTCCGTCACTATGGTAACTACTTCCTTTAAATGCCATTATGAAAGTAAAACTACATTTTAAAAAATAAAAAGGTATTGACTATTGTCAAACACTGGTATGGTTATAACCATTGAATGAATGAAATGCATGAATCAATGAATGAATGTACAAATGAATTAATTAGTGTATTCACACATGCATGTGCATTGTTACTAAATTAATGGATCAAATGATAGTGAATGAATAGATTGACTTATGGAGTGAATGCATGAATGATGGATTGTGCTGTGTGTGATCCCTGTAGCTTGGGACCCAGGTGGAGGTGTATGAGGAACCTAAGTTCATTAAGGAGATCGCTAGTGGGGTGGTTGGTGGACTGCTCCTGCTAATTCTCATTACCATGGGCCTCGTTAAGGTAATTAAACACAGCTCATCACTGGCTCTCAGTGTACTAAATTAAAGGAGTTAGGGCAAATTTTTCACATAGATCTCTGTTTCTCGAGGTCACCAAGTACTGTCGGTATACCAGGCTTGTGCAAAATTCAGAATTGAATTGAGAATGACTCCTAAATTCCAATCCAATTATTTCATTTGAATTGAGGTCAAAAACAGGGTCTAGAATTACAATTTAAATTTGAATTAAAGGAAGTAGAATTTAAATTCAATGAAGCTTCACAGTTGTCAGACTGGGGGGAAAGTGGAATGAATTACGAGGGCTCCACAAAAATAGGAAGGCTGTGGTTCTACTGTATGTCTACTTTCAATTGGAATTTGTACATGTGGTCACAAAGTCTCTGCATGTAGTCACATAGTTGTGAGTTAGAGGAAAAGTGGCAAGATATAAAGAGACACACACACACACACACACTGTGTGGAAGGCTGTGGTTGTATGACTGCTTTCATTTTTGTGCATACCGTCACGTAGGTCTGACAGCTAGTCTCTTATGCCTTACTGTCACTTTGGGTGTTTTCCTATTTGGGTGTATTTTAATTTTTCTACCCCCAGTAAATGTCATGCTGAGGTTAGTTTAACAGATGTCACCTTTACATTATTCAAAGCTGCTAGACCACGGGTGTCAAACATAAGGCCCGGGGGTCAGATCAGGCCCGCCAGCAGGTTTCATACGGCCCCCCAGATGTTTTGGGTAGGAAGGGAAAATTAGAAAGAAAAGATATTCACATCCAGCTGTCTTCAACAATTTGTAATAAGCAATTTCTGTGATAAATTGATTAAACCCAGCACTACTAAATCATACCCAGGAAGGAAGAGGCCAAAAAACTGACATGGAAGTAGGGTGTTTCAAGAGAGAAAGAGCAGGATATGAGGAGTAAATGATTTGTACTTGTTTGCTCATAAGTGGGTATAGTAAAGGGTCATTTCACGTCAAAAAAATCTGACCTTTGACAAAAAAGAGGCCAAACAAAATCGACAACCCCCTCCCCCTGTAAAACTGGCTGTATCTTGGAACGTATTGATCTTACATAAAAGTAATTTTACAGTGTGTCTCCTGAGTAACAAAGGTACACCTGATGATTTTTTTCAGAATTTTTTGGGACCTAAGTGCGGGCCCTGGTTGAATTGACATGGAATGACCCTAAAGGAGTATATCATCAAACAACACTCTGATACCAATGCAGAGAAATGATAATGACCATGACAATGACGGCCTCCATGAGGTCTCATTCCAGCAAATCTGGCCCACTGCCTGATATGAGTTTGACACCCCTGTGCTAGGCTATAGTTGCTCAGGAGCTATTGATGTTGTTTTATGTGAAGAGATCAAGCTCCCAATAGACTTGCTTAAAATAAAAAAATGTTGAACACCAGTGTAGTTTTTTTTTTATAGGTTGTATTGTATAATCAATTAATTTAATATATTTTAAGTCTCAATTTATCAATAGTCCTAGCCTGGCTAACATCAGACCACATCTCATTGAGATGGGGTTTGGGAACTAGACATTCATTTTCTCGTATTTGAAACGTGGTTTACGAATGCCTAGAGCTGTTTATTGGGCGCTACAATTGTCTATCAAATGCGTCTGTACATACAGTACTGTAGCTCATAATGGCTTCGGTCTGTCGTCATTGTCTTGCTGTCCTCCCTCCGTTCTGTGATTCCTTCGTTGAGGTGAAATCGAAGTCCATAGAATACAGGCTGCCTAGCAGCATGAATAAAATCATAATTATTTTCTGTCATAGGGCCCACATTTTCTAACAGCGCCCCTGTTCAATTACATTTCCAAAGTAACCTTCCCAACACTGAAATCATGCAGTGAGAACAGGCAGTGATACCAATATTTACTCATTTATTGACAGGCGGTGGTAGTTTAGAAGGGGCGTTGGTAATGTACAGTAGTGGCTGGTAAGAAGCTGGGCTAGTATGTTGGTAGCTGGTAAGAAGCTGGGCTAGTATGTTGGGAGTGTAGTAGCTGGTAAGAAGCTGGGCTAGTATGTTGGTAAAGTAGCTGGTAAGGAGCTGGGCTAGTATGTTGGTAATGTAGCTGGTATGGAGCTGGGCTAGTATGTTGGTAATGTAGCTGGTATGGAGCTGGGCTAGTATGTTGGTAAAGTAGCTGGTAAGGAGCTGGGCTAGTATGTTGGTAAAGTAGCTGGTAAGGAGCTGGGCTAGTATGTTGGTAAAGTAGCTGGTAAGGAGCTGGGCTAGTATGTTGGGAGTGTAGCTGGTATGGAGCTGGGCTAGTATGTTGGTAAAGTAGCTGGTAAGGAGCTGGGCTAGTATGTTGGTAAAGTAGCTGGTAAGGAGCTGGGCTAGTATGTTGGTAAAGTAGCTGGTATGGAGCTGGGCTAGTATGTTGGGAGTGTAGCTGGTATGGAGCTGGGCTAGTATGTTGGTAAAGTAGCTGGTAAGGAGCTGGGCTAGTATGTTGGTAAAGTAGCTGGTAAGGAGCTGGGCTAGTATGTTGGTAAAGTAGCTGGTAAGGAGCTGGGCTAGTGTGTTGGTAATGTAGCTGGTATGGAGCTGGGCTAGTGTGTTGGTAATGTAGCTGGTATGGAGCTGGGCTAGTATGTTGGGAGTGTAGTAAGGTAAGGAGAGCAAGGCACTTATTCAGTGGAAATGCATGGATTCCAGTTTCTTCCAGGAGCAGCAACTGGAATCCATGCATTTCCATGGAATTATTTTTGGAATCTGATCCCTTATCATACCTGTTCATTCTTACTCGTCGCTCGACTTATCGTGACTAAATTCAAGATGGCTGCAAACGCTAAACTTCGTGAAGATACTGTCTGCATAAATCGTCTTCTAAGTAAACTACCAGTGCTTTTTCAAAGTTCTCAATGTCTCGTTTTAAATGTCAGGGCCCTCGGAAGTCTACCAATGAAGTGTGGAGATACATTGAGTCTCGTAAATGGTGTAAAACAGTGATTTATTTGCATGGCTAGCCCGATGCCGAAGCACCACCATTGAAAAAGCTGTTGGTAGCATCGGCTAACTAGCGCCAGATTTTGGAGTGCAGGGGACAAGCCGAGATGGGCTATGAGACATACGTTCACACTTGGTATCATGTTTCAACACAGTTTAGGTCAATATCACACCGGAATTCTCCTTTAATATTCTGAAGAAATTTCACGAAATGGTGCGGGACTTTAAAGGAATTAAATTACTGAGAACTTCCTCTGTCTGTTAATGTTTGTCCATATACTTGGGAGTGTGTGATGGGATTGTGGCAGGTCCCTCTTCCTCTTTGTATTTTTAAAAAAATTCAATGCAATGCATTAATGCATAATGAATGCATTAGACTCCATTAAGAACATTGTTTACTATGTTACATTTGCATCTGTTATGAAATAAATGATGGAAGGAAGTACACAAAGTTTAATACAAAATCTTCTAATTGCTTTTTAAACAATGATAAAGAATGATGATTGATCTTTGTAATAGACACTGACTTGATTGCTTTTTTTGCTGTTTCTAGGTGGGATTCTTCACCAGTCAGTATAAAAAGAAGTTGCAGGAGACAGCAAAACCCTATTAGGAGAACTAGGCATCAAGCATCAAGAAAGACTATGTACCTATTAAAAGTACAATGAGATACACAGTGACGCATGTCTTATGGCTCAAGACTTGTAATGGCCTTGTTAAAATGCCTCCTTACAAAATCCTTTACATTTGAAATTATAATGTTTTATTACATGTTTTAGTTGGTTGGTTATCCTCGGAGACATGAAATGATCTTTTCTGATTGGCTGGTGGGGTGGCTATTATTTCTGTATATCGGGACCCCACCTGAAGTAGATCTGGTAAAAGTCAAAGTTTCATCTCTGTCCCATATCAATGCTCTTTTGAATGATAACTAAAAAAAAACAAAATAAACATCTGCTGATGGTTATTAGAACAACAAACTAAACTAGTCGACTTCTTTTAAAAACCGAACCGCCTGTTTCCTTGCTTCCACTGCACATCATGGAGTCCATTAATAACATATATCGGGACACCTTGACGACTTTTATCTCTTACTAAACATCTTGTTTAGTCTTATTTTAGAAATTTGGGGAAATATATTTATACTGTTCAATTCAATGTCAAAAACACAGATTTGCCTGATGTACTTTTTAATGTCAATATGAACTCTGTTTGGTGTTACATATGCCTCCCCATTCTTTTGAATAGGAGCCTGATCTTGTTAGTCCGAAATAACTGACTGGAGACGTTCCCAAGATGGATGCCAAGTGGCATAACCTGCCTATAAGGACTTTGTTAAAACATGTCGTGGTCGCTTTATAATCTTCAGTAATCTGTACTCTTATAGTACGTCTTCATAAGCAAGCGCTAAGCAATTTTAACACATAACACATTTTTGCAGAATTTGTCTCCTCACAATCTCAGAGTACACTGTAAAAAAAAGGCCAGCCTTCTTACACAGCCCTAGCACCTTGAACTAAAAAAATCGGTCCCTTGCTTGCTTTCTTGCCGTAGTTGGCACAGTAAATAAGTAGGGGAGACCGGGGTTGGTTGTCACAATTTCTACTCATGCATGAATTGCTCATCTTCAAAAACTCTTTCAGCAGTAATTCCTACATGAAATGAAAGTTTGAGGTCTTGGCTTTTAATGTGTATAATTTTTACTTTTAGAATGTATTGTAACAGGGAGCAATTAACCATCAAAGACACTCTGACACAATGTGACAATCAACCCCGTCACGGGGTTGGTTGTCACAGGGTATGGGGTTGGTTGTCCCTATAGAGTTTCAATGGGATTTCAGTGATAAAATAGGATCTTAAAAAATGATGTGTAACTTTTTAGTTTTTTAAGCTAGAAACTGCAAATAAGTTTTAATATGAATACCACCCCTATGATAGTTGTCATCAATGATTAAAGGAGGTGATCAGTTACTTGAATTGTCTACTGTGTTGAGAAATAAAATGAAATCATTTTCTGTGCTAAAACCTCTTTATTATCATGTAAGTTGCAAACAAAGTTGCAAACACAGTGACAACTGTGTCTCAGTGACAACAAACACATGTGACAACCAACCCCAACTGACCTCTTGACAAAGATGTTAACCTAGCTGCCACATGGCTTTAACTTGATAGCTAAAATATGACTCAAAATAAAGCTACTACCTTTGGCTTTTTAATGAGTGTTTTGTTTTTGAACTACTAATATCCTACAAGCTCTCAATACAAAAACAACACCAACATGAAAATTTACTCTGACCCATGAAATTTAAAAATTGTCTCCTCACCTCAATGCTGTGTGTCTGCTCAGCAAAATTCCTAGTGCAAATGAGTAAGCTATCAAAGGGTAACAGTTTGATATCAAAATTTTACCACAGCATCACCTATGTGCCTGGAATAAGCAATGTGACAACCAACCCGTGAGACAACCAGCCCCGGTCTCCCCTACTTCTCCGTCCATTCACTCTGAAACTTACGATTTTCTCTGTCAACTTTGCGGTTTGGCTTGGACAACGCCATGTCAGCAGAGCCTTATAGATCTCTAGGGCTCTGCATGTTAAATGCATGTGTGATAGGCAGTGTGAGAACATCGAATCAGCGAGAATGAGTGTTTGTCACCATGGAGGCGACCTGCTCCACTCTAGAATTTTTGCCTGTACTCTTGTCTGTGCGCCGTGGCAGATTCATAGATATTTATTTATTTATTTATTTATTTATTTATTTATTTATTTATTTATTTATTTATTTATTTTTTTTATTTTTTACTTTTACCAAATTTCTATCGGGCCAAATTTGCCCCGGGGCCACTATTTGAATAGCCCTGCTAAAACCCATTGGGCCGTCGCGCTTGTCAAAGTTTGGCAGTGACGTCGGCAGCAGCGTTTGATTAATTGATTAGTTCACTTTTTCACATTATTGGGTCCCTGGAGATGACAGGTATAACTTGAACTCTTTGAATATATTTTCATGATTTGATGTAGCTTACCCAATATTTGAGGCATATTGAAACAATACTAGGCTATTTTATAATAGGTCTACTTGAAATACGTTTATTTTTATTCGCAGGGGCGCCTGCAGGAATTAATGCTATGGTACGCACACCCATCCCCCCACCCTGCGAAAAAAATAAATCACTCGTGAACAATATTTGTCCGTTTTAGGTCCGTGCATTGGTCAGTCAGCAAAAAAGTAGCCTACATAGCATAACAACATCCACATGCAATAATACAACGTCTACAATGACCTATTCATTTGGACAACTTGATACAGCCCTATACAGGCTAAAGTTACCTTTAGTTTTATTCTAGCGTAACGTTACGTCTGACTTTAGTGCAGTCTAACGTTCTGACAAGCACATAGCCTGGCTAGCGCCACCACTTCTCAATGAGACGTGGTCTGGGAACCAAACGTTCATTTTCTCGTATTTGAAAAAAATGCCCAGATCCGTTTATTGGGTGCCACGGATGTCTATCAAATGCGTCTGTGCATAGCTCATCATCGTCTTGCTTTCCCCCCTGTTCTGTGATTAGTTCCCTATCTCAGGCAAAAATTTGCTCCATGGTCTCCAGGCTGCCTTAGCAGCGTGAATCAAATCGCGCGCAAGGCAGCATGGGAACACCCAGGTTAACAAGCACACCGATTGCCTACCTTGTTCTTGTCCATCTGGAATATGCTGCCTCCATCCTTTCTGTTTTCGTTGTTTAAAACTTGTGATATACATGATGAGTATTGAGTTAGTGAATTAGCTCAACATTGTGTGCTGATAACCATATATAGATAGCCGAGTAAAAGAAAACAACAAGTAACCTATTGCGTGCCTGCATGCGTATTCTCTCTCCTGCTCAAACAAAATGTGTGCAAGTTAATTTTGATAACGTGTTCACTAACTTTACGTAATAGAAAATGGTAAATAGCCTGATGGTATGCAGCTAATGGGATACTGTGCTTAGTTGGGAAGGTATGGTAGGCCAATTTGGTGTGAATACACACACACACAAGGGAAATTTTCTCTCGCTGTTGAGTAGCCTGATGGTACGCACAGTGCGTACGGACGTACACCTGCAGGCACGCCTGTTTATTCGTATACATTTCATCTTGTTCTATAAACCGTTCAGATGTATGTGGCTTGAATGAATGCAATGTGATGTATGTATATGTATATGATGGCTTAGCTCCCTTTTTTCTCAAGGTAATAAATACCTCATTAGAAACAGGTATATTTCCAACTGCTTTTAAAACCGCTGTTGTGAAACCTTTACTTAAAAAGTCAAATCTTGACCATACCAATCTGAGCAACTACAGGCCTATATCAAATCTATCGTTTTTGAGCAAAGTACTTGAAAAAGTTGTTTGTAATCAGTTAAATACCTTCCTCAACGAAAACAGTATCCTTGAAAAATTCCAATCAGGTTTTAGATCAAATCACAGCACAGAAACGGCTCTAGTAAAAATAGTCAATGATCTCAGACTAGCTACCGACTCAAACAAAGTCTCAATCCTTATTCTTCTGGATTTGAGTGCGGCATTTGACACCATTGATCATAGCATCCTAATTCACCGCCTTGCGAAGTGGGTGGGTCTCTCTGATAATGCTCTAAACTGGTTTCAAACCTACATTACTGGCAGAGATTTTTATATCAGTCTAGGAGATCATGTATCTGAAAAACATGACTTGCCTTTTGGTGTGGCCCAGGGGAGCTGCCTTGGTCCCCTGCTATTTTCTCTATATATGCTTCCATTGGGAAACGTCATAAGTCAGCATAATGTAAACTTCCACAGCTACGCAGATGATACCCAATTGTATCTTTCTGTGGAGCCAACTAACCCAGATGGCCTTTGCTCCCTCACTGCATGCCTAACCTCCATTAATCAGTGGATGAGCAAAAACTTTTTGAAACTAAATGATGACAAAACAGAGGTACTTCTGGTTGGACCAAAACTAAAGCGAGATATTATTCTTAGTAATCTGGGGAACTTGGCACACCAGGTCAAACCAAAAGTAACAAGCCTCGGTGTCATCTTAGATGCAGAGTTAAGTTTTAAGCCCCATATCAGTAAAGTTACTCAGACAGCCTATTTCCACTTGAGAAACATTGCCAAAGTGCGGCCCTTTTTAACTCAACAAGATGCAGAAAAACTAATTCACGCCTTTATCACTAGCAGGTTAGACTACTGCAATGCACTTTTCACTGGTCTTCCCAAAAAACATCTAAAGAAATTGGCACTCATACAGAACTCTGCGGCTAGACTTTTAACTAAGACTAAGAAGAGAGAACACATCACCCCTGTGTTGGCTGAACTGCACTGGCTCCCTATTTCCTATAGAATTGATTTTAAGGTTATGTTAATTACTTACAAAGCTCTGAATGGCATAGCACCTTCATATATCTCTGAGCTTTTAATATCTTATCAACCACAAAGGAAACTTAGATCATCCAATTCTAATCTTTTAATCGTACCCAAAGTGCTCCACAAACAAAGTGGAGAAGCTGCGTTTATCCATTATGCCCCCAAACTATGGAACACCCTGCCTCTGTACATCAAGCAGGCGAGTTCAGTAAATATTTTTAAAAAAGATCTGAAAACATACCTGTACAGGAAAGCTTTTAGTTAACTCATCTTATCCTGTAGACTACATTTTCAGATTATTCTACATCTGCTACTATTGGAGGGCGCAGCCAGCCAGAAGCAGATGGGCTCCCCCTATTAAGTCAGGTTCTGCTCAAGGTTTCTTCCTGGAATATGGGAGTTTTTCCTTGCCACAGTTGCCATATGGCGTGCTTGTGGGGGGTAAGAGGGTTAAGGCTGCCAGTCTTATGACGTCATTTTCTATATTTTTGATATGTTGCTGAGTATATCATAAACAGCAAAGAAAAGTGATTGATAATGACTGACTGACTATTATTGTGTTACATGCTTCAAATGTAAAGCACTTTGAGCT
>NC_055959.1:35420273-35602773 GCF_018492685.1 Alosa sapidissima | reverse complement strand
TCTCACACAATGGACAGAACATAAATTCCTTCAGGGTCTGAACAGCAGACCTCACAAGTCTGAAAAATAATTTTGGTTCTCATTTTCAGAGCGCCTTAACACCTTGTGGGAATATACAAATATTTTTTTTATATTGTTTCCTTCACTCTCCATGATCCCTTCTTTTTGAAGACACCAATTTGACTTGTCTTTTGCAAATCTTTCTTTTTTATTTTCCACCCTGAACATGGGCAAAATGCCCCATTGAGATCAATATGTTTTATATAGAGTTACCACTGTGCCACCTGTGGTTGTATAGAGTAACCTGTGGTAACTAGAAAGACAAGTCAAATTGGTGTTTTTAAAAAGAAGGGATCATGGAGAATAAAGAAAAAATATTTAAAACATATTTTACCTTGGCCAGCCGGGTACTTCAGTTCAATGTGCTATTTCAGGTTTGCTGTGGACGTGACTGAAGTGCACAGAAACCTAGTCATAAAACTTGTTTAAATGATCATTGTTAAGACCGCTTGGCTTTTATTAACATAAAAGTAGAGAATGTCAGTTTAAGTACAAAAGTAAAGTGTTGTGCAATGTGTGTCTAGGGGTAGATGAATAAACGAAATATAATATGACGGAGACGCAGAAGGAGGCGAGATCCCCAGAAGGGCAATCGAGTCAAGGCAGCTCCCAACGAGCTCTCCCGTCAGAGCAGGCCAGGGGAAATGAGTGAGAGCGACATCATGCCAGAGCCGGCCCTCTTATGGCCACGACAGTTAACCTCAGGAGGCGTCACCTCTGTACTCAGCAGCCTGTAGGAGACAGATATATATATACACACACACACACACACACACACCTCTGTACTCAGCAGCCTGTAGGAGACGGACGAGATAGCAGTAGCACAATAGGGGCGGAGCCTAAGACCCACCGGGTCGTAACATCACCGACTCCGTGTTGCTTTCGCCTCCATGCATTTTTGTTTTGATGACGCATGCGGCGGTGCGACACTGGTGGCTGGTGTTGCCAGATTGGGTGTTTTTTCCGCTGCATATTAAGGCCTGTTTACGGTGTGTTTTAGCCGGGTTTTCGACTGGAAGGCTCTATAGAAATCTGCCACCCTATTGAATGAAGTTAAACTGAGAGGGGGTGCCGTTCACAGACGCCAGAATGAGTTCACGGTAACATTCATCAGGCAGCAATACAGTTCACATTCGCCCAAAATATGAACGAGTTCCTGACCTATCATTCAATGAACGCGTTCAGGCACAACACTAGGTTTTGAGACATGCCTCACCGAGAGGAAGTGAAACCAAGATAAACTGATATGAAAAAAGGAACCGCTGGTCGATACCCTATACTATTTTTAAAACTCCAGATGATGCAAAGAACATCTTTTTTCTTTCTCGACCCATACAGTGATTGCTTCACATTTATGAACTTACTGTCCCTTCCTTTAATGAAATCACTGTGGAACAAATCATCAAATTGCAGACTACAGTTAGTTCCAGACTATCACCCATAGCTGATTTTGTAAACATTCTTTTGCCCTGTGTGGTGTGGGGTGGCTTAACCATGGGTATGAATGTGTTTTTTTTTTTCTAAAAGGAAAAAGTAAGATCATACAGTATATCTGTACACTGTATGGACAAACGTGTTGGACCGCCTGCTATTACACCCACAGGAACTTCAATGAAATCCCATTCTAAATCCACAGATATTAAAGGAGAAATCCGGCAAGTTTTCATGAAAAAAAAAAACCCTGAAAACAATCAGTTTTACCTAGCTGGAGTTGCTACAGCCAGGCAGCTACTCTGCTTCACTCTGGGGGCATGTCCGTGAGCTCCCATGTACAGTACATGCCCCCAGAGTGTAGCCCTGTAGCTGCCTGGCTGCGATAGCAACTCGAGGTAGGTAAAACAGATTGTTTTTTTCAGTACTCGGTGACCTCAAGAAGCGGAAATCTATGTGAACATGCAGGATTTCTCTTTTAGTATAGAGTTGTTCCCTCCTTTGCAGCAGGAACAGCTTCCACTCTTTTGAAAAGGGTTTTCACACGGTTTTAGAGTATTTGTCAAATCTTCACAAGGTTTTTGAGTATTTGTCAAATCTTCACAAGATTTTAGAGTATTTGTCAAATATTTTGCCCATTCATTCAATGGAGCATTTGTGTGGTCAGGCACACGATTTTGGACAAGAAGGCCTGGCTCACAATCTCTCTTCTACCAAAAAAGGACTGATTCTGCAGACATTGAATTACCTATTACTCCAGTAGCTGTTATCTTGTAAGAAGAAACTTTCTCAGAAGAAGAAACCATTCTCTTCATACCCTGTACACTTAGAAAGTAAAAAATACTTCAGTTTGTCTGCTGGGACCCTACTAGAGTTGCCAACCGTTCCATAATATACGAAATCGTCCCGTATTGGAAAGGAAAAAGTTGTGATGATCTGATGATGATGATATATACTTTATTGGGGAAAGGGGAATTTGTCTTGGACTCGTGTGCTGCATACAATGTAAAAATGCAATCAAAACTCACAAGACAAACACAGCATAAATAACACATAACAGACTGTGACCACCCGCCCCCCCCCCCCCCCCCCCCCCCCCAATATTGCACAAATCCCATAAACATAACTTAAACATAAACACCATAGTACAATGACTGCAGAGTGAGAGTTTTTAAAGCGGTTCAATTTACAGTATGGGACTCTGTAACATCTACCATACTCTATGTGTAGGATATGTGATGGGTCAGTCAGTATCCTCTGAGCTTGCCTAAGAACAGACTGGTCATATAGAGACTGAAGGGACTGGTACTCCTTCCTTCCCATCACCTTCATGGCAGTGTGGATCAGACAACTGCACAGTGAGGTTGCCAAACCATACTGACATCCATGCTCTCCAATGCAGCCTGATAGAATACAAACATTATCCTCTGGTCCACACCAAACACTCTACGTCTACGTAAGAATTATAATCTCTGCTGCATGTGTTCCATATTGAACTGATACGGAACGCATTTTGTTTTGTATTATTGAGAATCAACTCAGTGCAAATCCATGACAGATTAGTATTATTTATAAATTAGACTATGAACGAAGAATGCACGATTGGTATGAGATAAAGGGAAACCTTGCTGCTATCATTTATCCCCGGTTTGTCTGTCATCTTAGCCTAGAAATCTAGATGCACTGTGAATGGTGAGTCCCCAGACCTTACATCTCGATGTGGGATGTGGGTCTGGCTCGTCAGGCTACTGCCATCACTCTCTCAACAGATAATGCACTTTTTGTTTGAGCCACTGTGAGTCACACGTATATTGTGTAATTAAATATGTGTGTGTTGGGGGGGGGGGGGGGGGGGGGGGGTTATATGCGTGTTGAGGGGAGATTAATGGGGGTGTGTGTGGCAGGGAGTGTATCTGTGTGTGTGTGTGAGGGGGGGGGGGGGGGGGGGGGTAATGGGGTGTATGGGAGGGGATGATGAAAAGGGGGATGAAGGGGGTGTGTGTGTGGGAAGGGGGGTGGGGGGTGTTGGTGTGTGGGGGGTGTACCTGTGACCTGTGTGCGTGTAGGGAGGGGGTATGTTGTGTGATTAGGGTGGGGTCAGGGTTCTAAATTAACACCCGCCAACCTGCCAAATGCAGGTCAAAATTCATTTTGGCGAGTGTTAATAAAAACTTACTAACCAAGGCCTAGTTTCTAGAAAGCGTTGTTTGCTAACTTGCGTCGCAACCTTGGTAGTTCGCTCCATCTTGGATTTGGTGTTTCTAGAAAAGGGAGTTAAAACTCTCAATCGCAAACAAGGACGCAAAGTTTGGTCGCTTGAACTACTGCCCCTGGGCAGTCGCACTTGATGTCTTGTACCTATTGGTCTCTCGATGTAGAGTAACTATATACATAAATATGTATGGTCAAACCCTATTGTAGTGTCTTGTAGGCCTACTCTTACTCAGAGGTGAAAAGAAGGGAAAGGATGTGAACTCCGGCCGAGCGCGCAGTGCACCAACGCGCTGCCGTTAAGCCACGAGACAGTTGATAAAAATAGCGATACCCAGAAATTCGTCCAGGCTATATATTTTTTCCAACATAGATATTTAACACAAATAATGACTCATATTGGTCGGCTTAAGTTAACTGTTTTATATGCTTGCAATAGGTTTAGGTTTTTGCTGATGGCAATGGCAATGCCGGCATTAATCACTCGGTTTAAATTAGAAAAATTTCGACATAGGCCGTGACAGAAAATGTCTAGGGGGTGGGGTATTACACGTTGCCACTGTTTCCATCAATGATATGTATCGCTGCATCATCAACAACGTTGTCGGAACTACGGCGGTCGAACGTCGGAGGTAGCGAATTGCGATATAGGTACGATACTTTCTGGAAACAGGTGTAACAATGTCGTTGTTTGGTCGCAAGTTGCGTAGTACCATGGTGGTTGAGCAACGTTGTTGCTAACTTTCCTAGAAACGACCCCCAGTTTGGCCGGTGATGCTTGAGGCATTACATGCATGATACATAAGGCTCTTACCCTGGAAATCCAGAGTTCTCGGAAGAGCACAATGGAATTGTCTCTGCAAGACACTCTGGCAAAGAGCAATGATGCACGTTACTTTTCCCCCTTGCATTCCGGGGAACCAGCTAAACTGATGAAGACAGCGCTGCAACATTGGAGGACAGTACACATTGGTCGTAGTGTTATCCAATTGCGTCGAAGTCCGAAATTGTTTAGAGTAAACATGGTCTAGTGTTATTCAATTGCGTGCAGTGAGATTTTTAAATGCATGCTTGTTGCTGCCCCTCGAGTTGGGCCATTACATTGCTCTTTGCCAGACCCTTAATTTTTCTAGATTATCAGTCTGGATTTTCCAGGCTATAAGGCTCTGTTCTCGGTCATATATCCCCCTGGCAGTACTTCCTACATTTCCCATGACCACTGTGCCGTAATGCTGTGTGATGATGTTTTATACGCCCATTAGCTGTGCGCAGTTTGCAGTGAAACCAGCGCGAGAGACCATGGAAACGAACAGACAACTACCAGAAAATACAAGGAATTAGAAGAACGAACGGAGCCAGAGCAGGGAGCATAGACTGAAAGAGGAGGGAGTTAGCTAGTAAAGTAAAGTAAAAAGTAGACCTACATAACACATGTAGGCCTACATAACACAAATACATAACGCGTTGCGAAATATTAACGCAATTAACGCATTGTGTTTATTACCTATTTCCTTTGTGAAGCAGCAAGATCGTTTAGTTAAGTTAAGATTAAACTAAATGGTTGGGACAGACTTATGGGGGCGAGAAGAGGAATGAAGCAGGGGATGAGGATATCGACAGATAGATAGATAGAGATCCCAAACATGAAATGAAGTGTTTGCACTTTCTGTGTATATTTTGTGGTATGTATTCATGCCAACAATGTCGATAAAATGATCAAATGATCAAATGCATTCAGTGGCACTCATCTCATAAACTCATAATTCTCTTATTTTCACTGGAAAAAATTGGCTAGTAGACATTCTGATTGGCTAGTAACTTTAGAAAGTTATCAGCCACATTGGCTGGTGATCAAAAATGTTTTGGGGGTGATGATGAAATGGCGTGTGTATGGGGGGATTGGTGTTTGTGCGTGGGGAGGAGTAATATTGTGTATGGTGTGTGTGTGTCTGTGTGTGTGTGAGGGGGGGTGTAATGGTACGTGTGTGTGAGGATGGTTATGGTGTAATGGTGTGTGACAGGTGGGGGGCAAATGGCAAGAAAGATAGAGAGAAAAGAATCTGAATATAAAATAAATAAATAAATAGATAAATAAATAAATACATAATTCAAAAATAAAAAAAATCCTGATGTTTGAGGTTGATTAATTATGAGGAAGAGAATGATAGTTCAGCATCCTGGTGGCTTGTGGATAGAAACTAGATAGATAGATAGATAGATAGATAGATAGATATCCATCTATTTATCTATCTATCTATCCATCTATCTATGTATCTATCTATTTATATATGTATCTATCTATCTATCTATCTATCTATCTATCTATCTATCTAATGGTAAAGCGGTAGAAGTTGGTCAGTATTCCACCGTCCATACCAAACTTGAAGAAAGAAGAGCCGCTGTCTTGTTGACTTTGTGATCATTCCTATATGGTGTGACCAACTTTAGATCCTTGCTGATGTTAGTTCCAAGGAATCTGAAGCAGCTGCCTCTCCACCGCTGTGCCCCTAATGTAGATGGGTGTGTGCTCCTCCTCCTGCAGTCTCCTATAGTCCACTCCTTGGTTTTGCTGACGTTGAGCACTAGAGTAGGTTGTTGTCCTGGCACCGAGATGTCAGGGTTGCCACCTCTGCTCTATAAGCAGACTCATCATCACTCGTGATACAGCCGATACACCAACTTAATGATGGTGTTTGAGGTGTGAGTTGCCATACAGTCATGAGTGTACAACGAGTACAGCAGGGGGCTTAACACACATCCCTGCAGTGCACCAGTGCTAAGTGTTAGAGTGGAGGAGATGATGTACGTGCTGTACCACCTGTGTCCTGTCAGTCAGGAAGTCAATGATCCAACTGCACAGGGAGGAACTGATGTTCAGGTCTCAGTTTCATGATAGGCTAAGCCTGGATGGAACTATGGTGTTAAAAGAGGAGCTGTAGTCGATGAAGAGCATCCGTACATAGGTGTTTTTCTTATCCAGGTGAGCAGTGTTCAAAGCAAATGCTATAGCATCGTGTGTGGACTTGTTTGGCCTATAGGCAAACTGGAGTGGGTCTAATCTAGAAGACAGGGAGGATGTAATATGATCTTATGATCTTTAACTAACTGCTCAAAGCACTTCATAACAACAGAGGTGAGAGCAACAGAGTGGTATGATGGTGGACCTCTTGAATCATGCGGGGATAACAGACCGAAGCAGGAAGAGATTAAAGGTGTCCATAAAGAACTCAACCAGTTCAGATGCACAAGCCTTGAGAACACGACCTGGGATGTTATCAGGTCCTGAAGCTTTATGTGTATTCACCCCCCTAAATGACTTACACACACACAGGCCCACGATATTGTAAAATGATGTACTATTTAGTAAAAATCCTTAATCTCTAATCATAACCCTAACTCTAATCCTTTTTTTTGCCTTTATTTGGACAGGACAGTGGAGAGTGAGACAGGAAGCAAGTGGGAGAGAGAGATGGGGTGGGATTGGGAAATGACCGCAGGTCAGATTCGAACCTGGGTCCCCGTGGGCACTCAGACCCGTATATGGTACAGGCGCTGTAGCCTGCTGTGCCACAGCGCCCACCACCGTAACTCTAATCCTAAACCTAACCCTAATCCCAATCCTAATCCTAATTTATGACAAAAAACGAATGTCACTTAATGACAGAAGCGTTATGTCATAAACATTTATGACTTGTTTATGACACATTCATGACAGTGTCATGTCACTCTTATGTCAATACTGTCAACTAAAGTGTAACCCTTCCTTATTTTCATATCAGTACACAGTACTACACACGGAGTAGTGTATAGTGTAATAATATTTTGAGCCCTGTCAATGGCTTATATGGGGCAGTCGTGGCCTACTGGTTAGGGCTTCGGGCCAAAGGGTTGCCGGTTCGATCCCCGACCAGTGAGAACGGCTGAAGTGCCCTTGAGCAAGGCACCTAACCCCTCACTGCTCCTCGAGCGCAGCTGTAGCAAGGCAGCTCACTGCTCTGGGTTTGCGTGTGCTTCACCTCACTGTGTGCTTTGTGTGTTCACTAAAATGAGTACCGAAGTCTGACGTAGCGTTTCCATGACTGCAGAATCACTGGATCTAAACAAACTTTCAAAGTGGCTTAAATAGCATTGACTGTAGACATGTGGCATAATTTCTAGCTAATAAATAGTTTTAAATGTAGGCTATAGCCATTTAAACGTGCTTTACCTGCTAGGCAGCAGCTTACCCACATAACACGGATTCCTTGACAGGTGTAATATAAAGAAACAAAATTCCAGTGGATATTTCACGTCTTCTCAAAGACTGGCGGCTGTTAAGAATGACGTTTTTTTCTTAAAAAATAAAGCCAAAATAGGTCTGTGAATTTAAGGATTTGAACCGCATGCTGTGAAGTTACATGCAGATCTCTTTTACGGAGGAAGCTACTAAAGCATACTAAAATAAAACTCTGTAGTAACGCATTTGATCATGTTGGTATGAATATATGTTGTAGTATGTGATTCCTGCAGTGTAAAAAAATATACTAACATCTTAGAAACATTGTACAATTATTGAAATAGATTAAGAAAGCCACCGCTAATGGTGATTTCAATGGTTAGATTGATTTGTTTAGATCCAGTGAAATTGCTGCCTTGGCAACGCTACGTCATAGCGTCGGTACTCTATTCACAGATGGGATAAATGCAGAGACCAAATTCCTTGTATACGCTACCTGGCCTAAAAACCTGATTTACATGTACAGGTAGCAATTGACTTTAACATACCAAAATTGCCCCCAAGGCTATAGCTACGGTATATGCTATTTCACTCTAAATGCATATTCCGAGCTTCCTCAAAGCCATTTCGATTATTGTTGGTGTTTGCACGCATTGGGTTCCTCAAAAGTCCACGGCACACCTTTACCACAACTTCATGGCACACCGGTTGAGAACCCCTGGTATAGTGTGCTACACAGTTAATAATGTCAGCATTCCTCTGGTTTACCTATTGCATGTTACTACATATTGGTGTGCACACAGCTGGTGAGATGGTTCTGGCCTTCAACATTGAGCCTGTTACCTGGAAGTACATGACCCAACCAGGCGAGGGCTTTGGCTACAAAGTCATCCAACATGATGCAACAAGGTGAGGGTGAGACTTGATGCACATCAGCAGTCAGACATTTGTAAATAAAATTATATTTTTTCTTCCAATATGATTATAAATACTTAACGGTCATATACTATTGGTGTGGCTCTTTGTTTGATTTTGAAACCACCCCTCTTACCCTAAGAAACCTTTTATAGTGTATTCTGTAATACATGATACTGCATGATAATAACATACTGTGCTATGATGCTAAATGGCTGAAAAATTCTTATTTTGTAAAAACCCACTCTTCTCCAGTCTGCTGGTCAGTGCTCCAGTCGAGGAGGTCAGTGCAAATAGGAGAGGAAGAGTGTATAACTGTCGGGTCTCGTCCTGTCCAGCTCCTCCAGCGAAATGCTCCTGTACACCTCTCAACATTGATGGCAACAGCAAGTTCATTCACTCACTGTTTTTTTGAGAAATTAGAAGTGTTGTCCTTTACAAAAAAGTGTGAAAACATCATTCAGTGGTGGCCAGTGACATTAAGTTCCATAAAGTTTAGGGTTTCACAGGAGGAAGGAATAAAACAGTGAGTAACAAAAAGATCAAGAATTAAAAAATATTATGGGAAAAAGGCAAATCAGATAATATTTTCATTGTTTATTCATTTTAATGCAGCACTGCTGTCTATAAACAAATAATGCTAACAACAGAATGTCTGCAAAGCAACAGTTTATTGAGCCATCACAGATACACTAATCTGTCTTTTTGTGATTAAACAAAAGTTATCCATTCATTTTTCTACATTATTTTTGATATTCAGTCCTCTGTCTTATTTTGGAATAGCGCAACATGGAGTCAACATGTCTCTTGGGCTTTGGATGAACAAAGAGGAGAAAACATCAAGGATGCCTAACCCTAAGGCTGTAGTAAGCTCACCTTCTCTTCTGACTGTTGTCTTCTAGCACTGCATCATTATTATTATTGTTTTCATTGATGTAAACCATTGCTCAAAGTGCTTCATGTGAAGTGTAACAACATGAAGAACGGCTAAAATAAGAAAGCAAAGCAGAAAGAAAGCTAAACAGATAAACAGTAAAATGGGATGAATCTTTGGCTGCTCTGTCATTTATTCAACGCTGCTGCAAGATGGCCACTGACGCAAAAGGGAAACTGGCACAATTCTTACACAGGCACGGAACAGTGGGCAAGGGTAGCACACAGACAGCAAACACAGGGAATCTGGCACGGTTCTTTACACACATGCACGGAAAAGTCAGCAAGGATAGCACACAGGGAGACCACATTTGAATCAGTAAATTCACGCTAAGATTGCAGGACATTCTTATATCGAACATCACCACATACATGCAGGAAAAAAAAAACTTACAATCACATTTACAGAGCATAATGGCCACAAGTAAGTGACGCAAACAACACATGTATATTGAAGCATACCACATATTACAAAGCTTTCAAACTTTAAAGGGATATTCCACCATTTGGGGAATTACACTCATTTTCCACCTCCCTTTGAGTTAAACAATTGCGTTTTACCTTTCCCCAGTTTATCCAGCCGTTCTCTGAGTCTGACAGTAGCATTTTTAGCTCCAGCTCATTGAATCAGATTAGACCGTTAGCTTATAGGAGAGATGCTAACGGTCTAATCTGATTCAATGAGCTGGATTCCCCAAATGGTGGAATATCCCTTTAAAGACTCAACTTTCAGTATTGTGGTGAATGCTCTCCTTCTCAGGTTTGTGGCCCTACCATCCCCAAAGAGTGTGAACGCCTCAATCTGTATGGAGGGATGTGTTTCAGCATCAGCCAGAGCCTGACATTTAGTGGCCCTGTACCCCCAACTCTAAGAGGTATGGGTGACACAAAACTTGTCTTTATCACAATGATAAATAAAGGCAATTAATGTTTAGCTAATGGTTTTATCCGACATGCATGTGTCGAACAGGAACGGGCCATTGCAGGTCGCCAATGTTAAACACTATATACCTCCACCATAACAAATACCAATTATATGGGTTCACGAGTTTTAATGTTCATCATTGCCTGTTTTCAACCCAGCATTTTGTGCTCACATTAGTAAAACACTGGCATCTATGAATACCCTGCTTGTTTGAACAAATGTTTTGCCCTTTAAACAGACTGTCCAGTGGACACTGGATTGGACATTGCTTTTCTCTTGGATGGCTCAGGAAGTGTGTATTCTGATGACTTCAGGAAAATGAAAGAATTTGTGATGAATCTCATCGATAAATTTATAAACAAAAACACTCAGGTAAGCAAATGCATTTCGTTATTGTTTTTGCTAGTTTTGATTGAAAGGAAAATAATTGAATAACATAACATTACCAACATTTGTGATGTAATTTGCAATATCAGGCCAGTTTCACAATCAGGGTAAGCTAAAAATTAGAACTTCTTGAAATATCTTTTTTATTTTTTGTTTAATCGACATCCGTTGATGAATTGTTTAATAATTGTTTCCTGGCAACTGTTCATTGACAATTCTTAAATATGCATGCTTCCAATGCTCTAGGTATGTTTGAATGGACATCTGAAAAAAAAAGTAGTTTTAAGTCATCATTATAATAGGGGTATAAACAGGGTTCGAGTTATGATTTCATCTCTGTGGGGTTCTCCAAAAAAAAAAAAAAAAAAAAAAATATATATATATATATATGGATGTGCAACATCACACACACACACACACTGTATGCATACTTAAACTGACCTACCACTACAGTCATATAGAGCTAGCAGACATCTGTGCTGCTATACAATTATCTGGAGCTATTTTTTGCGTAAAACCAAGTCTGAGCATGACGTCGTAAGTGGCCTCTTTTTGGATGGAATGGTAGCCAGTCATCTTCAAGTTTATTAAAATTCTAGATCTTTATTTTAAAAATTAATGAATGAAAATCTTTTCATCAACGGTCCTGACGTGAGCTCTCAAAATGATAGTTTGCACTCATAGTGGTGGTGTAGTGCAGCCATGCTGCGTTCATGATGTTTTAGGCCTACTGCACGTTCGTTTAGGCTACTCTTATTACTCGTCATGTCAAGCTATTTATCTTTATCATCAATATTACTCCGTATGTGGAAGGGAAAATAGCTTTATTTGTAATTAAAATATTATACAGCTGCATTTCCAGAGACCCCACAGATATACATAACCACAAACAGGTTTTAGTAAAGCAAGGTTTAGTGTTGTCACAATGGCAAAATGTTGGTTTCGATACAATACCTGCCATAAACATCTCGATACTCGATACTGAACCGATACCACAGCAAAATCTTTTAATATCTGAAAAAAAGAAAGGATGCAGACCTCCTCCAAATATATTGAGTATTACTTATACAATACTTTGTGTTGAATTTGGTGCACTTTTGTAGTGTACAGGTAAATTGTGGGTTCTAAACTTCCTGTATGTTTATTATTTCTATAGTCAGTGCCTGTCATTGCCTGTCAAGAGAAGCACGATTCAACTTTAATATACACTATGATTTAATTTACAATGCCACAAATTATCTCCATATATCATAGATACTTTGATCTACTTTGACACCTTGGATGTCCTCCTCCGTTTTGATGCTTCCCTCCTGTCATAGAGTTGTTGTTGGCTCACATTCGCTAACATTAGCCAGGCTACTGTCTTCATTGGTGCTAACAACATTAATACTGTCTCCATAACATTAGCACCACTCACGATATCCCTGTGTGCATGCTGCTCAGATACATCTCTAGAAGAATTATTCACAAACCGATCTAGAGAACCATGAAGTGTCCTGTTGAACTTTCCTTTCCGTTTTAATTTCTTTCTTTTGGACTGAAACTTATGAAAGCGGTCACGGTGACGTGCTGCCGACATTTCCCCCGCTTCTTCTGATCAGATACAAAAGACTAGTGTAACAACATCATGAAATAGAATAAAAATTCTTTTATTTTTTATTTACTTTATTTTGATCTGTGAAACAATGTCTATGCCGATTAAATACAGTTATTTATTTTAGAAAAATATTGGATAACAGCCTTTGACATAAATCTGCAACATCATTGGCCAGGTGCAAGGCCTATCAGAAGCAAGTCTCTGGGCCATGGCCCAATTCGCACGCCCCTTCCAATGGCCCTGGCTGAACCAATGATTTCAAAGAATAACCGATGATCACTATGATCAGAGATTCCTATTGTTACTTTACCTACATGTAAACTTTACAAACTGACAATAAACAGCATCAGCAGTCAGGAAACAATGTATGTAGGCCTACCTTTGCTGTAAATAAATGTACACATTCTTCCAACTGCAATTTTTGATGCTTGCAGCTGTTGCTACCATTCAATTTCGAAAGTCGCATTGCTGATTGGCCTGTCCTTTCTGCAGTATTTCTGGAAATGTTAGTGAATAAGGGTGTTCTCCCTTAGAAGACTAGTAGTAGACTAGTATCTCCCTAAAAGGAGATCTAGGTGGGCATGGCCAGGCTAGTAGTTTTGCACTTTTTTCCAATTGTCTAGATGCCACTAAGTCTGGACATTAATAATAACATAGGCCTACAATTATCCCACATAATTACATAATTTGAGGAACTCTGACATGTACGTGATAATGTCAAGCGCTTACCCTGATTGTGAAACTATCCATCCAATGAGAGAAACTTGTGAAACTTGTTTGCATCGGATAATAGATGTAACTACAGTATAATTCTATGACTGTCTCAAGGCTACACAACAGGCTAAGCAATATTTTAAAACAAAGGTGTAGGATAGTTAAAACATTGGCAGGTTGATGCAACATGTAAAGGATAATTCATGGGCTTCCAGTGCTAATAGTACTTTGGTTGTGATTATAGTGTATTAATATGATTATACCGTTTGAATAGCCTACCATGTTTTTCTTTAAGCACTATTTCTTTCTTTCCCACATTCCTTAGTTTGCTGTTGCACAATATTCTGTGCAATGTAAGATTGCGATAAACTTCAAACAGTTCAATCAGTACAAAAGCTGGAAGACATGGAAAAGAGAAGTGGGAAGGATATCTCAGGATGGATATAAGACATACACAGCAGAAGCAATAAATAAGCTCATGTAAGTCTGATATGTTTTATGACCACAGGGGATGAGACCACAATGTATCAATATGTCAGTGCCTGGATGTTTTGTGGTGACTTAAATGAGGATTTAGATATTGCACATAAAATTCTGATATCTAAAATCACCAGCCAAACACATACTGTACCTCCCTTCAGTGCACCTCCAGATTGACATTGGGTTAACAGTCTATTTATAACATGAACAACAACAAATTGGTGGAACAGATAGCCATTCAACAGATGTTATTCAGGCTACTTGCTGTTTACATTTATCAACAGATTAGAAGATCATTGTATTATTTATAATTATATTTATTGATTTTTAAAAAATGGCTCTTTTGATCGCCCCATGCAGTTCCATGCGGTGCAAACACAAAAAGTGTTTTTCCCCGCCTCATTGCACAATCATTGTCTGTGCAGCAATGTCCCGTAATATAGGGGCACATCTACAATAAATGACCCATTTATTCCTCAGGAGAGAGTTGTTCGTACAAAGTGCAGGAAACAGGCCGAAAGCCAAGAGGGTGTTGCTGGTCATTACAGATGGAGCTTCAAATGGACACGAAAGTCTACAGGGTGCCACAAATAAGGCCCATAGGAGTAACATTATATGCTATGCTATTGGGGTACAGTATTGTTTAATTTTTATGTTGTATGGTGCAATTTAATGTCATTTTAAAGTGGGCTGTCTAATGTATGAATCATGCTGAATTCTTACTGATAACTGAGTTTGCGTAGTTAAGAAATGGTTAGACCTTTTGTAGTTAAACTTTCAAGTCTCGATCCTGTTATACATATAGAATAATATTTACTTACTACTAAAGGAAACAAAAGTCTTGAATGTTGTCCTCATCTCGGTGTGTGCATCTGGAACTCCTCAGGTTGGAGGTTACAAGAAATCTGAGCTGGACATGATAGCCTCGGAGCCTAAAGCAAAGCATGTTTTTACGGTGTCAGATTTCAATGCACTGGATGGACTGAAAGCAACATTAGAGGAAAACATTGTTGCCATTGAAGGTATCTGTGCTCTCTCTCCCCTCTTTCTTTCTGTGTGTTTGTGTGTGTGTGTGTGGACGTGCACGCATGTGTGTGTGTAGGTTGTAAACAATTATTACATTTGCTAGTAGGGCTGCAACAATTCATCGATTAATCAATTAGTTGTCAATAAAAGGCTAACCATTTTCTTTCCCAGGGACTCAAACGTCTGGGGACTCCACTCATATGGAGTTTGCACAGGAAGGATTCAGTGCTGCGCTGGTTATGGACCCAAAGGTTCACACAGTCTCTATTCCTTTAGTATAAAACACCATTAAACGAAGCCATTACAGAATATTGGAT
Source organism: Alosa sapidissima (assembly GCF_018492685.1). NCBI lineage: Eukaryota > Metazoa > Chordata > Actinopteri > Clupeiformes > Clupeidae > Alosa > Alosa sapidissima. The sequence continues at coordinate 35,587,561 of NC_055959.1, read as the reverse complement.
ATCATTCAAATGCTCTGTCTGTCAGCCTGTCTATATCCACTATGTGTTTCTGTGTGTTTTCTAGGAGACGTATCTGATGAGCGCAGTGGGGGCATTCCAGTGGAAGGGGATCTACCAGGAATATTATGCCAGTGGGCAGAACCCCGTGTCTCAGAAGATTGACCAAATGGAACCAGAAAGTTATATGGGTAAGGAAGTCAAACTAATTTGAGCTACCTTCAACAGAATTGGTTTTGGAAATAAAATAAAATACATGCAAACTGATAATATTTTCACAGAAACATGCAACCTTATTATTATCATTATTATTATTATTATTATTATTATTATGACCGCCGCGCAGCGAAGCGGCGGTCATATAGGTTTAGTCAGATTTTTTTTTTTTTTTTTTTTTCTTTTTCACATGCCCAAATTTCCGTCAATGATTCCCGGGACACTGAAAGACCGGGGTACACGAAACTTGGTGGACATGTAACCCCACATGGATAGTATGGAACCATCGTTTTTTGTTTTGATCTGTAGCCCCCCCGCTGGACTGGACCCCCCGAAAGGAGGGTAGGGCAGACACAGTTTTCTGTGAATATCTCGAGAACCGTAAGGTTTAGGAGGACCATTTTTTTTTGTATGTTGAGTTCAAGGGGCCATGTCAACCCATTCCATAACCACTCATTTCATGTATAGCGCCACCTAGTTAAACACAAAAAAGTAAAAATGAGGTGTTGTAATTGCAGATCTGTGACCTAACATAGTCAAAACTGCACGAAATTGGAAGTGTAGGATCATTATGACACCCTCTGAATGCACACCAAGTTTCGTCGAATTCCGTTCATGGGGGGCCACACAATAAATTAATTTATGTTACTATACACCAACTGGCCTGTAGGTGGCCGGAGACAGTTTTCTGTGAATATCTCGAGAACCGTAGGGCCTAGGAGGTCCACCTTTTTTATGTATGTTGGTCTTAAGGGGGCATGTCAACCCATCCCATTACCACTTATTTCATGTATAGCGCCACCTAGTTAAAAATTAAAAAGCAAAAAATTAGGTGTTTTCATCACAATATCTCTGGCTGACAAGGTCAAAACTGCACGAAATTAAAAGTGTAGGATCATTATGACACCCTCCGAATACACACACACACACACATACATTCACAGTAATCATACGTATGACACATACTCACACAGTAGACATATGTCCGCTTGCATGCACAGGCACATACGCAGGCACACACACAAGCACGCACACACACACACACACACACACACACACACACACATAACATAAACATAACACAAACAATCAAGAATTTCTCAGAATTATGAACAGGCAAGATGGAGGTGGGGTTGTGTAAAATGAATTTTACATGTGAAATCTATGAACTAATCATGTTTTGGTACTTGTTGTCTAGCAGATACCAGTGAGAATTGAGTGTGGATAATGCAATTTAGTGAGACAGTTAGAATCATATAGGCCTTTCAGCGTGATTTCTTTTTGTGGAAAAAATGTGCTGGATTGGGCGGCGGTCATATTTTGTACCGCTCTGCGGTACATCTAGTTATTAGTAGTAGTAGTAGTAGTAGTAGTAGTAGTAGTGTGTCCATCGTAAAATAATTGCTGCCTAATATCTGGCAAAAGGCTAGAAATGACTTGAAGGAAATCAGAGATGAACTTTAAACATGATTTTGTTTATTCAAGACTTAACTTTCATGGACATTTAGCAGATGCTTCTAGCCAAAGTGACTTACATATGTCAATTATATTACAAGGGCCATTTTCCCCGGAGCATCTTGAGGTTAAGTGCTTTGCCTTCCAAAGAAGAACCACTTAAAGGAGAATTCCGGTGTGATATTGACCTAAAGTGTATTGAAACATGATACCGAGTGTGAACGTATGTCCCCTGCACTCCAAAATCTTGCGCTAGTTAGCCGATGCTACCAACAGCTTTTTCAATAGTGGTGCTTCGGCATCGGGCTAGCCATGCAAATAAATCACTGTTTTACACCCATTTACGAGGCTCAATGTATCTCCACACTTCATTGGTAGACTTCCGAGGGCCCTGACATTTAAAACGAGACATTGAGAACTTTGAAAAAGTACTGGTAGTTTACTTACAAGACGATTTCTACAGACAGTATCTTCACGAAGTTTAGCGTTTGCAGCCATCTTGAATTTAGTCACGATAAGTCGAGCAACGAGTAAGAATGAACAGGTATGATAAGGGATCAAATTCCAAAAATAATTCAGTGGAAATGCATGGATTCCAGTTGAAGAAACTAACTAACTAACTAGCGCCAGATTTTGGAGTGCAGGGGACAAGCCGAAATGGGCTATGAGACATACGTTCACACTCGGTATCATGTTTCAATACACTTTAGGTCAATATCACACCGGAATTCTCCTTTAACATTTACATCCTACAGAGGGACCACCCAACATATACCTGTTATCAGTACCCATGTTGTCTCTGCCATCTCCTAGGTTACTCCATGGCTGTCGCAACAGGGCATGGAAACAGATATGTCGTCCTGGGAGCCCCACGATATAAACACAGAGGACAAGTGGTTGTCCATCACAAATATAGAACACAGACGATGGAGAGTGAACAGGTAGCCATGCTCTATAATACTGAGTTTGGACCATACAATATACCGTCATTTCCCCACTAATAACCAATGTATATACATTTTTTCAGCTATGAGGTTAAAACAAAGGGGATAATATACTGTACTTGGGTATTATTTTTCTTCATTCTTCTTTATGATTAAAACACAATCTGATTCTGATTCATTGGGCTATTGGGAACTGTGAGTGCGAAACAGTGGTTCAGGATTTTGGACATAGGACCTAATTTCCAAGTTAGCAAGTGTGATATCAGTGGAGACAGTTTTTAACACGTTTCATCCAGTCCTTCTAGATGAAGAGTTTGCAGGTGCTAGGCTAGCACAAGTCATCAGTATGTGTTAGCCAGCCACTAAAATTAGTCTTAGCCCCTCCACAGTACACCTGAGGCAAATAAATTATAACGGCAGACTATCGATTTAATACATAAAACACTGTCCTGTGGTTTATACACAATTAGGCTACACTACCTGTGTTTCCCACAGAATTGAATTCTATTTGTGGTGGCAGGTTTGCAGAATTAACTTGAATGCAACAGTTTTTAACAAATTAGCGCAGCAAGGTTATGATGCAGATTTAAGCACAATTTAGCCAGTCGATTTTTATGCCAACAATTGCAGGATTGTTAATGTTTTCTTTAAACGTGCATGTAGGTTTGTTGAGAGACAAGGAGAGGCTGTGTAAAGGTGTACATAGCTCTTCAAAGAACTAATTCCATCTATGAAACATGGAAAATCATTGTGTGGTGGTCAGTGTTGATATTGTGGTGGGCCGCCACAAATAAGTCAATGTATGGGAATCACTGACACTACTTTGTCTGTGTTTTGTTAAATTTTAGATTACATGACATGTCATTTCATGCTGCTACACATAGTTTTGCACCTGTGATTTAAACCCTGTGTAGGTTAGTGTGGTTAGTTGATCAATTCGAAATGATGAACTTGATCAAATGATGATAGAATTAATATGAACTCGATCAATAAATTATTTTTATGTATTGGTAATTTGTGTGTGTGTGTGTGTGTGTGTGTGTGTGTGTGTGTGTGTATGTGTATGTGTGTACTTTCCTGTCGTCGTCCTGGCTCCGTTCAGATTGGTTCCTACTTTGGAGCAGAGGTGTGTGTGGTGGATTTGGACGGAGACTCCAACACTGATCTGATTCTGGCATCTGCCCCAATGCACACAGAGGGAGAGAGAGAGGGGAAAGTGTTTGTCTACAGATTATCATATCAGGTGATATGCAGCAGTCATTAGGATACTGTCTTAACTTTTACAATAAAGTCTGTAGCACTTTTCATTAAAGCCTGTCTTCCCCTTTAGTACGAGTACAACACATTCTACATGTTCGACAGCGTGCAAGTCACCGGCGTGTCCCTGCTGGGGCTGGAGGGTCAGAGGGGGAGGTTCGGCTCGTCTCTGGCCAGCCTGGCTGACCTGAACGGGGATGGCATCAGGGACGTGGCCGTGGGAGCTCCTCTGGAGGATAACGGACAGGGCAGTGTGTACATCTTCAACGGGGGGATAGGAGGAATCAACCCCACCTACTCACAGGTGAGAGAGAGAGAGGAGAGAGAGAGAGAGAGTTCACCTTTAGTGGGAGGAGAGGAGGAATCAACCCCACCTACTCACAGGTGAGAGAGAGAGAGAGAGGGAGAGAGAGAGAGATGCAGAGCAGACAGATAATGAATAGCTTTTAACTGTTGACTCAACTTGTAACTAAGAAATGAACATGAACAATCATCACTTACTCATCACTTCTATTATAGAGGATAGCGGGTTTGTCGGTGCGGTCCGGACTGCGGTTCTTTGGGCTGACCGTGGCCCAGTCTGCTTTGGACCAGAGTGGAGACGGACTGCCTGACATCGCAGTCGGGTCCAAAGGAGCGGTTCTGCTGCTCAGGTTCTCATATCATTAAAACACACACACACACACACACACATTGAAAATGCAAAAGGTGGCAGTAGTAGAGCTAGACAATTTTTCGATGTGAATATGTCAGGTGAAACCAGGCCATTAGGAGGGGACCAGAATTTTGTCCTCATAAGGTACCTCTTGACACGTTTTACTAGTGGGAATTTTGTTGTCCTAACGGTTGTCCTGCTTTGCAGGACTTCACACAAACACTTGAGTACAAAAGAGTGGCTCTGCTGCCTAGGTTCTCATATTCTTAAAACACAACAGCCACACACACACACACACACATATTGCACATCGCAGTAGGATCCAAAGGCACAATACGGTCTGATCTAATAAACCCATCAAATTGTTTCCTTTTGTCATCACCTTTGTCACTCCCAACTATTGGTAATGGGAAAAAATAAAAACAAAGCAAAACAAAAGTCTAACTCCCCCATGATTTCATAATGGAAACCAAAAAAATCTATTTCCCCACACTAACAGCAATAAATATCACTTACCCAGGCTATAATTTCTGAGAAGATTAATTATCCTTAAAGTGTGCTTTGTGTACAATGTTGGTGCTGATGGTGTTATTAATGAAATGTCTTCTTTTACAGGTCAAGGCCCATCGTGTCTATAGCCACAAGTGTTACATTTAAACCATCCAAAATCCCCAAGTCCATTTACGACTGTATGAGTCCTCAACTGAATGAAGCCACCGTGTGCTTCCACATGACTAAGGTCACTAAGGATAGCTTGACAGGTACAACAATTTGGCCTCTTGGTTTCAATGATATACAAAACATTGGCTGTTGTGAAATAGATTAAGTATAGACTTCTGGAAAGTGTGCATGTCTAATGCGCATGTTCAAATATTTCATATTTTATTTTTATTTTTTTTAGAGGTATAGCCCTTGATTTTGTACTTCCTGTATTACAGCTGCTAAGTAAAGTATACTTTATTGTCCCCAAGAGGAAAAATAAAAAACAACAACAGTTACACATACAGGCCCACACAACAAAGGACAACTCAGTTGGAGCTGCACACCGGATAACATATAGATAACCAGATATCTATCATTGAGCATTTTTATGACAGTTGGAGTAAAGGAGCTTTTGTATTTTGTTTAGTCCAGTTGCTGCTACTGGAAGAAACTGGAATCCATGCATTTCCACTGAATTATTTTTGGAATCTGATCCCTTATCATACCTGTTCATTCTTACTCGTCGCTCGACTTCTCGACTGCAAACGCTAAACTTCATGATACTGTCTATAAATCGTCTTGTAAGTAAACTACCAGTGCTTTTTCAAAGTTCTCAATGTCTCGTTTTAAATGTCAGGGCCCTCGGAAGTCTACCAATGAAGTGTGAAGATACATTGAGCCTCGTAAATGGTGTAAAACAGTGATTTATTTGCATGGCTAGCCCGATGCCGAAGCACCACCATTGAAAAAGCTGTTGGTAGCATAGGCTAACTAGCGCCAGATTTTGGAGTGCAGGGGACAAGCCGAGATGGGCTATGAGACATACGTTCACACTCGGTATCATGTTTCAGCACACTTTAGGTCAATATCACACCGGAATTCTCCTTTAACACAAATAATGACACATATTGGTCGGCTTCAGTAAAATGTTTTATATTCTTGCAATAGGTTTAGGTTTTTGCAGATGACGATGACAATGCCAGTATTAATCACTCGGTTTAAATTAGAAAAATGTCAACATAGGTGGCAGAGAATTTCTAGGATTTCACCAATGATATGTATTGCTGCATCATCAACAATGTTGTTGGAACTACAGTGTTCGAACGTCGGAGGTAGCGAATTGCGACACAGGTACGATGCTTTCTGGAAACAGGTGTAACAATGTCGTTGTTTGGTCGCAAGTTGCGTCGTACCATGGTGGTTGAGCAACGTTGTTGCTAAATTTTCTAGAAACGACCCCCAGGATGTGTGTGGGGTCCTCTAAAATTTGCCGTGCCTCCCTGAGGACTGACTATTCATTGAGTGCCTGCATGTAGCCCAGGGGGTCGTTTCTAGAAAAGTTAGCAACGACGTTGCTCAACCACCATGGTACGACGCAACTTGCGACCAAACAACGACATTGTTACCTGTGTCGCAATTTGCTACCTCCGACGTTCGAACACTGTAGTTCCAACAACGTTGTTGATGATGCAGCGATAGATATCATTGGTGGAAACAGTGGCAACATGTAATACCCCACCCCCTAGAAATTCTCTGCCACAGCCTATGTTGACATTTTTCTCATTTAAACCGAGTGATTAATGCTGGCATTGTCATTATCATCTGCAAAAATCTAAACCTATTAATTGCAAGTAGGCCTATATAAAACATTTTACTGAAGCCGACCAATATGTGCCATTATTTGTGTTAAATATCTATGTTGGAAAAAATATATATCCTGGACGAATGTCTGGGTATCGCAAAAGTTATCAATTGTCTCGTGGCTTAACGGCAACATATCAGTGCACTACGCGCTCGGCCGGAGTTCGCATCCTGTCTCTTTTTTTCATCTCTGAGTAAGAGTAGACCTACGATACAGGTTTTGACCATACATATAGTTACTCTACATCGAGAGACCATAGGTACAAGACATCAGTCAAAAACAATTTAATCTACGTGTCACACTAGTTCACCTGCAGGTAGCGAGAAGCAAGAGGACAATCTCACATCATAAGAAAATCGAACCTATAACGTTGGGATAATAAGTCATCTGCTTTAGCCACTACACCATTTATCACTACTGTTATGAGGGTCTGGGAAGATTATAATACTAAAAGCAAGGCAATACTTGAATTAACATAAATAGCAAGAATGAGCCAAGTAGGGGAGTCAGTGTCTTAATCAAAATTAAGCTACAGGATAGATCAATCATTGAGTCACGAGATAAACATCCACTTCGCAATTTTTGGTTAGGCGGTTGTGATTTTTGGTTGGGCGCTCCGGACACCAACAGGAACTACCAAGGAACGACACAAGTGCGACTGCCTAGGGGCAGTAGTTCAAACGACCAAACTTTGCGTCCTTGTTTGCGATTGAGAGTTCGAACTACCCTTTCTAGAAACACCAAATCCAAGAACGATGGAGCGAACTACCAAGGTTGCAACGCAAGTTAGCAAATGATGCTTTCTAGAAACGACCCCCTGGTCTGGATGACATACAATCTTCAGTGCAGTTTTGACCAGATGCCCCAACTTGGACTTTAAGTTGCTACTGTACCTGGATTGAATAATATGTCTTTAAGTCATACAAGAAAAGAGCCTAAACATTTGTTGAAAACAGTGTACTAAGATATTGAGCATTCCTTTTGTTCCAGGACTGAAGGCAAAACTCAACTACACACTGAGCCTAGATTTTGTCCGTCAAAATGTCCGTGCCCTCTTCACAGGAAAAGACAGGAGGGAAAACAAAGAGGTCACAGTGTCTCTGCAAACATGTTTTGAACACTCTTTCTTTGTACAGGTGAGTCTACAGGGAGTGTGATTTATTACCCTAGCAATGATTACCTGCAGTCAATGTGACATAATCTTACTGTAAGAATGTGTATCCCTTTGAGAGGGTAGAAATGTCTTAAAGTATATAGGCTAGCCTTTAGCATGAGTGCCATTCCAAACTTAGTCCCGCCCACAACATTTGAGGTCGGGAAGTTCAGTCTGGCATTGTTCCATTGTGGTGGAAGTATGCTCGCCCTATATTGGGCGGACCAATCAAATCAGGCTTTACGATGATGGACAGGTGAGCAACAGCGCCTGGTCTATCACGTCATCTGAGCACGCTTTAATTAGGCTTATGTTTGAAACAAAAATGCTGTGGCTAGAGGGATAGATGGCTTAGATGGAAAATTCATATTACTTAATGAGGTTGTATCACTGAAAACAATTATTTCTGAAAACTTTGGCCAACGTTTCACTTTCATCAAGGGAAAACAGCGCTGTTGCATATCACTGTTCAACAGAATTATTTTTAAAAACGGAGGGGATATAGGAGAAGAAGGATGGAGGAAGGAGGTCTATCCAATTGAGTGCAGAGGCATCCCCCCCCTGTATCGGTTGAAACACGCCCCATAATTACGTCCCAATGGAGCAGTATCAGTATCATTTTTTTAAACTAAGGCTTAGACTCAGAATCTTTAGGCTACAGTATCTTAATTTGGACCTATAGCCTAATAAGAATAACAATTCACCCAAGTTTACTTTCTTTTAGTAGACTCTGTGTGCACCAACAATGTTTTCAATGCTCGAGTTCATGTGTAGAGACACTGATGATACCTCGATCAAAGTTTCATGTTGTGTCGAGCCTTCTTAGCGTTTTAAAAATAGCGATTTTGACACGATCATGTATCAAAATATTAGTGCCCCTTGGCACTACTTTCCCATTCAAAAGGCCATCTCACCCGAAAAAACGACAACGCATACAAGCTTAAAAGTGGCAGACGTACTTATGCTTTTAAACGAAAGTTTGACTCGGGTACATTCACAAAACACCAGGATGCATTTAGGCGAGAGTTACGCAGATGAAACTTGTGACTGTTTGCTGATAAGATGCAAGCTTGTGATGCAGAGAAACTTCTCTGTATAATGAAACGCTGGTTGTTAGTGATTGGTTCAAAGCGGTTCAAAGGAACTCCAACGATTTTAAACCTCAAACTGTGCCCTCTCACCCAGAAATAAACGTTTGTCTATATGGATCTAGGCCAGACAAGGATACGTCGGCAGGATCATTTAAAAGGGAACCGCGATTTTTCCTAACACCATTTTGGGTTTTGTCAGGATTCACTCAGATTAGGTAAATGCTTTACTCACAAAGTATTATTACCTTCATCATACACTCACCAACAGTGATTCTTTGTCTTCTTCCAGTGCTCCCCAGAGGATGTTGTGAATCCTGTGGACGTCCGGGTAGCCTTCTCCTTCGAGGGGCTTCCTATCCCGTCTGCAGAGCAACTGACACCAAAACTGTCCAGCAGTTCCCCCATTACCAAAGATGAGAAGGTAAGAGTCTCTGCAATGGGCCGGGATACAGTTTTGTGTTCATTAAGACTGTATCTCAACTCATGATTCATATTACTATGACCAAAATACATAGGAACAACTAGGTATATTGCAAAACTGATTCTGATATCTATTAAAGGATAATTCCGGTATTTAGCACTTTGAGCCCCTTTTCTGGTTTGTTTTGGATGAATTAGAGTGGTGGACACCGACATTTTGACGATTGGTCCTGTCTCGACTTTTCTGACTCGTTTTGAATCGCCTTTACTGCTATAGAGTGGCTGCCTATGGGCATTCACAAACATGTCCTTAAAACAACCCTTAACGTTCATTTTCAAAACTGTGCAAGTCACCGAGTGGTTAAGATGGTGATTATTTAATTATCTACAGTATGTACTCTGGCTTCAATTTTAGGCTAGTCTAATATATTTATATAATGTCTGCCTTTGTGTTCTAGTTAAACTTTGAAATTGACTGTGGAGAGGACAACAAGTGTATTGATGAAATCCATATCAACTTCAACTTCTCTGGGTAAGCCATCCAAGCACACCATTGGACTGTTCTGTTTACTCTTCGATCCTTTGGTTTTCTGTCCATTGGCATTGTAGAGGTTTCAATCAATCATGGGAAAATGTAACCAAATGTCATGGCCCCTCCACACTGATAAGATTCACTATAAAGATTGTTGCAATTATAACAAAATGATGTATTCCGATCTGCTGTCAGAGTTTCCATCTTTCACAAAATCTCTCAGAAAGTGATCCCAACAAAATAGATTTTGTTCATGTTGTTGTTGTTATAGTTTGTAGTGTGGACACTGTTATTCTTAATTGCTAGAGCAGTATTTATGTATTTTAACTCCTTAGCTCCTATCTAACCTGGGCCTGGTTTCCCGAAAGCATTGTAAACCTACATGTAAGTTGTAAAGTCCCTCTTGTGAACGTCTTAATCATTATCAGGAAACGAGGCCCTGAATCATAACCCCAAGCTAGCTAACCCTACATTTTCTCATCTAGTTGTTGTTACAGTGTGCAGTACAGACGTTGCTGTTCTTAATACCTAGAGCATTATTTAAACCCATAATTATTACATTTATTATTATACTTAACACTGCCATTGTGGACAGGCCTTAACTCTCTGTTTATAATACCCCATTACCACATGATGTAAGGGTGTGCCTCATATTATGTGGGCAGTTTCACCCAAATGTCTTGTTTTGTCCTGACAGATCCATTATCGAGGTGGGCATTGCACAGGAGATAAGTGTGGCAGTGAGTGTGGAGAATAGACGAGAGAACTCCTACGACACCCGTGTGTTTCTTTCATACCCTCCTGGTCTCTCCTACAGGACCTTCACCAAGAGCCAGGTGAGGGAAAACAGGTCTTTAGAACAGTAACCTTGATATGATTCTGCATGTGGAGATATAAAGGGAATGAGCTCGTATCTGTGTCTGCTGCTGCAGGGCAGGGTGGAGTGCACTTCTCTAGACAGTACAGATGGAGTCACCCTGGGAAAGACGGACTGCAGCATCAACAGACCCATCTTGCGGGCCGGACACAAGGTTGAGGGATACCCATCTGACACACACACACACACACACATGGGCACATAAAGAGAGAGAGAAAGAGACTTCCATTATACAGTAACTAAAGAATACTAAATTATTCTTAGACCAGGCCCTATGCCTAACCCTAACCATTATAAAGAAATGTTTTGCACTTTCAGTTGTATCTAGAACAACAATATTAGCTTGGTACCGTCTGGTTATTACCCTCCAGGGCTCTACAGTGCGCCCATTTCACTCGCACATGCAAGTAAAAATTATGGCATGCGAGTGCAAAAAAATATTTAGGCGCACTGGTGCAAATGACTTCTAACCATGTCAATGTTTGTCTACAAAATACACCGCAACATCGAGAAACATTACTGGTGCGTACCATATGATCACATCGCGAATGCGGCATAAAAACTACATCTCCCATCAACCTTAGCAGTTTCGTGTTGTGACTAGCTAGTCACTTCTATGAAATTCAAGAGTGCGCAGAAAAAGCGGAAAGTTAGATTAGCCAGCCAAGATGCAAAATAACTAATTTCTTCAACCCACCGAATTCATCGGATATAGGAGGAACAGGATGAGATTCTGAGAATGCAGTGAGAGAAGGAAAGGTAACATGCCTAGCCCAGTTGACGTATTGGATGCAATATGCAAAATATAGCTGTAGCGAACAGGCACAGAAGTAGCCCCGTTTTCTTTAAAGGTAGAACGCTACTGACAACTCCAAGCTTCCACACATGCTTGTTTGTTTACACCGAATACAAGCTGAAGTGCAAAACGAAAGTAGGCATAACATTGGCCTACTGTCCCCATCTATGCAGATATATCAAATAAAAATAAATATCCTTGATTAGATTATGTTGGGTTATGTGGAAGAGAAAATATCTGGATTAGCTACAGATGGATTCACAAATAAATCAAATTAGCCTACATTTGGCAGGTACTTGATAAACAGGCTAAATACAAATTGGCAATGCTTTATACTATTTTATATTATTATACGGCTCTTCACAATGCTAGTAGAACGCTCCATTGACTTGAATGGGATTTCCCAACATTCTACGGTAAAATAAATTCATGTAATTACCGCTGCAAACATATAATTACCGCTGTCAATGGCAACGGGTTTTGTGCTGCTGATCATATCACTCCGCAAGTATTCCGGTCACTTTTTGCATGGGAAAGCAGACAGTTGATCAGCTGTGTTCTAAAGAATGTTTGAATCAAGTTCAGCGTGTGTTGCGAACTATTTGTTTCTCAGCAAAAGCCACAACGAAACGGTAACAATTAAGTGTAAAGCGACATATCGTGGAGTTTATTTTTTTCGTTTTGGCAAGTAGCCGTATAATAAGCGTGATAATGTATAGAACGCCGGTCATTATGGGAAAATAAGTCCCTTCAGGGCTGGCGCGTCGGGGTCCGGTTCGCCCTGTCAGGACTTATTTTCCCCATAATGACCGGCGTTCTATACATTATCCCTTACTTAACAAAATGTAGAAAAATAGAACAGACTGAAAATAAAGTAGGCACTAATATTACTTATTCTTTAAAATCTTGTTTCCTGTAAATGTCGTCAGTCATTCATAATCTTCGCAATTGGTACACTGGCATGTTTAACTGTTAGCTGCAGTGTAATGTTAGATTATGTGTAAATTAAGTACAGAACTGACTGTGCACCCACATTTTTGTCTGTGCTCCTAAATTTTTTAACTTGGGCGCACAAGTGCTCCTGGAAAAAAATGTTAGTGTAGAGCCCTGCCCTCAGTCTGTGGGGACCAGAATTGTATGGGGACCAGAAATTTGTCCTCATAAGGGACCTCTTGACAAGTTTTACTAGTAGGAACTTTGTTGTCCTCATATTGGTTCCTTTACAAAACCACACACAAACACACACATGTACACATTTAAAATGCAAATGGAGGCAGTAGTAAGGCAAGACAATGTTTGATATGAATATGTCAGGTGAAACCAGACCATTAAGTTGGGACCAGAAATTTGTCCTCATAAGGGATCTCTTGACAGGTTTTACTAGTGGGGACGCACACACACACACACACACACACACACACACACACAGGAATGTGCAAATGAATATACCAACTCTAAATGATCTTTATTTTCTTCAGGCTGATTTTGTTGTTCAGTATGGAATTGGTGAAAGCAGCCATTTTGGTGACAGAGTCACCATGCGGGCCCTGGCTTCAAGGTAAATTCTGAGGACTTAGGGTAGAGCATAGCTAGGTGTATGTTTTAAGAAATCCTCATTGTTTAAATATGTGTCAACTATCAATATTTGACTGACAGATGTAATCTCTTCCAGTGACAACGATGAACATCATTCCAGTAGCCAGTTGTCCAAAAGTCTGGACATTGGGGTCAAATACAGCATTTATGTAACTCTGAACAGGTCGGTGTTCATGAACACACTCTCAACATTTGATTTGTACAAGCTACCATGAAGACCATAAGTGATGGATCATTGATGACCACCATTATTTCAACACTATTTAAATTCAGTCTCTTTCTTGTACTTTCCCAGTTTTAAAGGTACCACGAACTACATTAATTTCACTGCAGGAGATAATCGCTTGCAAAAACCAGTGATACAAGAATTAGAGGTAGAGTAGACCATATCAAGCACACACAAGCACACATGCTTTATTCTGTCTTATGTCTTTCTAAATCTACGTCTCCAAAGATATCCAATGTTCTCTATACATTCTGAAATATTTACTTAACTCTTACACTGTGTGGCAGCCCTTTGTATGACACTGTACACACCATCATCGATTCACATGCTGTTATGGAAACCATACCATGAATAAAAATTCTAGAGTCTAGAGTTTAATTTCTAGAATACATATGTAAATATTAGAGCAGTGTTTCCCAAATGTTTTTCTCATGCTGCCACTTCACCAACAATAGCAAATAATTTTTTGGCAATCTAGCCCCCAATTTCTCATCAATCTACATACGCATAAGCTAACTGGCTAATTTGTTTTGTGTTTGTGATGGGGCGTCAGAGGCGGACAGAGTACACAGCTTCATTACTTGAGTAAAAGTACAGATACCCTTTGCTAAATTTTACTCAAGTACAAGTCAAAGTACAACAGTCAGATGTCTACTTAAGTAAAAGTACTGAAGTACTTGTTTTTAAAAGTACTTGAGTATCAAGAGTACAAGAGTAGCCTACATTTTCTAAATATTGCATTACTACTGCCACAGTGCTTACATTTATGTACAGAAACGTCCTACATGGAGTTATGAAAAATGTTAATGTTAATACCTTGGATAATGTAAAAGGAATTGAAAGTAAAATCAAGTCATTTTCATCTTTTTACCATGTTGCCAGGGATGGGCAGTATTTCTAATACATGTATTTAAAATACGTATTTCAAATACAAAATACTATTTTGTAATTGAAACACTTGAAGCGAAAACTATCATTAACTTGTTCAGAAAATTGTCTGGCGAGGTGGGGCCACCGGTTGGCACATTCCCGGGACGGACCTGCTGCGTCTTCATCCATTGTTTCGTCCATGGTTTCGTCTCTTATCTAAATCTGACTATGGAGTTGACTCTGGCGGAAAGCTGAAGGTGATTGCTGATAGGCTGTCCCAATCAGTGGCGCCTGCACAATCCAATCACGTTTGAGAGGGAAACTTGAGGGTTTCCGTGATTTTTATTCTTTCCTTTATTTTTTAGAAGTAGTAACGGGTACTCACGGCTATGGATAGAAATGTAGTGGAGTAACGGATACTCACGGCTATGGATCGAAATGTAGCGGAGTAAAGAGTACAATATTTACCTCTCAAATGTACTTGAGTAAAGTCATGAGTACTCCCCAAAAATGATACTCGAGTAAAGTACAGAACCCTCAAAATTGTACTCAAGTACTGTACTCAAGTAAATGTACTCCGTTACTGTCCGGCGCTGTGGGGCGTAAGCTAACTGGCTAAGCTAACTGGCTAATTTGTTTTGTGTTTGCGATGGGCTGTGCCTGGGTTGATGGTGGTTGGCTAGGGTTTTTATGTTTATGGTTCAGTGCACATCAACGGGACGGACCAACCTAGCCAACCTAGACCATGCCTACTGTAGGCTGGTTAAGAGTATTTTGGGTATGGGATATTTCAATGTGGTAATATGGTGGCAGCATGGAGGGGAGTGTCTTCAAGACGCTGGTTTCACTGTTAAGCCTTCATGAGGTGTCTTGGGCCTAACTTAACGAAACATCAGTGAATGAGGGTGCCCACTTGATAACCCCAATGACATGCCGCATATATACTGCTGTTGGATGGGCCATTTGTCTTGTGTTTGTGACCATTTCTTGGCAGATTTGTGGGTAGCTTTTTAAAGTTAATTTGAGTAGGGGCTTCTGAATGTGTTTTTACCTTGGATTTTGGCACAAGGGATTTTAACATCTAATCCTGTGTATTAATGTAAGAATACAAAAAACAAAACAATTTCTGTTAAATAAGTGTTTTGTTATTCTCACTCTCTCTTCCTTTCAGGTGACAAACCAAATCAGAGGACTCAATCTTACTGTTGTAGTTCATGTTCCAGTAAGACTCCAAGGCAAAGATATCTGGACCAATGTGGACAGTTTGCAAGTGTGTGCAATAGTATTCAATATAGAATAATGGGTAACACTTTACTTGACGGGTGAGTTCATAACACATTCATAGCAGCTGTCATAAACTGCACATAAAGCATTCATGACTGTTTCATGAGACATGACTCAACATTCATACCAAACCTTTCATGAATGTGAAAGACAGAACAATGTAAACTTGTCAAAATAAAAGTGCAACAATCGCAAAGCAGCATTGCCGTTTTTCTCTCCAGCCTTTGTAAATATTTTATGAATATCTTATAAAGTCTACATCGAATGTCACTTTACTATACAAGTTGTGAAGTATTCGTAATCACTGAGTTTAACACTGGGAGGTAAACTAGCCTACATTCAGCTGACCTGTATTTATGTAACCTGGAACGGTTAGACATTCCCAGTAGCAAAAGATGAGAAATCATCTGCAAAGGTTACATCATAAAACAAAATCATTTTTATGAAACAAAAATGATTTGCTTAACCATGTTCTGTCTTTTCGGCGCTGGAGTAGCAGCTCATTGACTCAGATGTGATCAGATAAGAGGTTTGGAACAAAAACGGCAATGCTGCTTTGCGATTGTTGGACTTTTATTTTGACAAGTTGTCGTCGTTCTGTCTTCCACATTCATGAAAGGTTTGGTATGAATGTTGAGTCATGTCTAATGAAACAGTCATGAATGCTTTATGTGCAGTTTATGACAGCTGCTATGAATGTGTTATGAACCCCACCGTCAAGTAAAGTGTTACCGAATAATGCAATACATACTAGCAATTGTGTCTACGTAGCTTTGGCAGATGTCTAAAAAAAATATTTTTTTTCTCGTTGAAATACAATACTTTCATAAGTTCATCACCTTTTAGATAAATATTTTAATAAGTTTCCAGAAATACAACTATTATAATAATAATCAGTCATGTGTTGAATTTCCTGTAATTCCCTATCATGCCCTGTTAGATTTTTGGATTTATCCATTTATGTGTTTAATAGTATCTCTGACAGACTGTGTATTTCTATTCTTCATTAGATCCAGGGATGCTCTAGAGGGCGTGAGAGGAATCCGAACATCATAGACCTGAAGCAGACCTTCAAGGACAACAAGGAGCCTGATGTGGTGATTAGAAAAACATTGATTAGCATTTCACACAACCTCAAGGCCTAAAGGCCAGTTTACA
The DNA here is from genome assembly GCF_018492685.1 of Alosa sapidissima. Classification (NCBI taxonomy): domain Eukaryota; kingdom Metazoa; phylum Chordata; class Actinopteri; order Clupeiformes; family Clupeidae; genus Alosa; species Alosa sapidissima. The sequence continues at coordinate 35,570,690 of NC_055959.1, read as the reverse complement.
CCAGAACCATTTTTATGTGTTTTTCAGTCACCCATCTCATATCTCTCGGGGAGTTCTTTGCCCCTCGCCCTCGTCCATTAATTCCGTATAACAGGACACCTCGGCGGCCGTTATCCCTTACATACTGTCTGACAAGTGAAGAACTTCACTTCTATTTTTAGTGGATGTGAAGTGTACACTTACAAAACACATTGTTATGTCATGTCTGAGACGGAGGCAGTGTAATATCATTAATTAACATTTCCCGAACATCTTGCTCAGAATGTAAATTCCCAGTAATATGAGGATTTTTTCTGTGGTTCTACTATAGTATAGCAATGTAATAGCTAAAGTTGAGTTAAAAATAAAAGTGTTTCAGATATTTCCCTACGTATACATCCAAGATGGGAAGAGCCTACCTCCCATTGGGAAAACTCTGGCCTCAGAAAGTCAAAGTCCTACTTGGGTCTCTACCTGTGGATTTAAGTAGCGTATCTATGAGTCGTGTGTTGCGCTAATTAGAATCACCTTGGAACAAATGGTAATTCAACTTTTAGTTCCTGAACCCGGAGCTTTTTACCTCTCTGTGACCTAACTCCATTCCCAACACACCTTCATAGTCCTACACAGGGACATACACAGAGATTTTGTGGGGCAGGGGCTCAAGTAAAAAAAGGGCAGAATAAAAATGCTTTAAAACAAGTAGGTGATATGCTAGCAAATCTGACTAACAGATGTATTAGAATATCCTCAACACTCATGCAAATATTTGATACTCAACATATTTCTACAAAAGACTCAGTTCACAGACACAAAGGTCTTCGTTATTAGTAGTAATGTACAATTCCCTCTTTCTACCCTCTGTTTGCATCTGTAGGCTAAATTTCTCACTAAAACCAGTTAATATGTATTTAAACTGAAGATTTCAGGGGAGACATGCTGTCTTCATGTAATTAAAGGAACACTATGCAAGATTTTTACCTTAACCCTTAGAAACCCGATTGACGCATAGTGCATCAAAAAACACATCCTTTCTTCTCTGTTACATTGCTCCGCAACTGTTCATCGCAGCACATTTGTCTGTACTTCACCCTCTGCAGCAGCTCAGGAGAGCTTTTCTACAACATTCGAGTGGTTTCAGTTTCTCTCGCACATTGCATTGAATGAACGCCTACCATTTAATTGTGTTTGATGGCACCAAATTAGCATGTATTTCCTCCTGATTGCGAAAATGTTTCTTTTCTTTTTCTGTCGGTCCGCGGTTCCTTGAGAATTTGACTGCGGCTCCGTAGACCAGTGGTCTCCTTGTCCATAGTTTGAGAAACGCTATGCTGCATCACAGCAAAGATTCTAGAGGCCCAGTGCAACTCCAAAAAGAAGGACAAATGAGCGTCTGGCTTGAGGCTGCGCCTAAATCTGGACGTATGGCCACCCTAGTTCATCACCACTCACCTGTCCCCTCCAAAGAAACACCACCACAATTGGGCTGGGTGCTGAGAGGGGCTGCCTGTCTGCTTGATGTGACCTGCTGGCTGTGCAAGAGACGTGGAGGGAGGGAGGTATAGAGGGCACCGAACGCAACAAGGCTAATCTCCTGACCTCATATTTAGCTTTTAGCATTTTTTGACAGGGAAGCTGTGTGCAGTCAGGAATATGTATAGTCACCTTTTTTTTAAGCACTCCAGAAAAAAGGGCCACTTTCTCTCCTGGAAGAAAAAGGACAGGGGCTTTTGGGTCTATGTATGTGCATGTGCTTGGTCCTGCATCCCTCTGTGGGAACGCTGACAGTTGAGGAGCTTTTGATTGAAGTGTATGGACTCACCACTGCTCTGCTGTCCCCCTGGTCTTCCTCTCTCCCTGTTCCCCTTGTCTCTCCCCCAGAACTGCTCCATTGCCGTGTGTCTGGAGTTCAGGTGTAACTCCTACATGATGAGAGACGACCAAAGACACTACAGCATCTCAGGGAACGTGAGCTCCGAATGGATCGAACAGGTGCTGGATTTGTTAGACAACTTGAAAGGGTTAAAAGTTAATGTCACCTGTCGCTAAAAAAAGCATTTATCTATTCTCTACAAAGGTTCTGCACCTGGGGTATTCACAGAACAGCATTAAATGGAGTGGGGTGGGCATTAGGGTTAAAACATGCAGTAGAAGTCTTAGCCAGACAGTTTTAAGAAACATTGATGTACATGTATATGACAATACATTAATAGTAATGAATATCCATCATGTGATTCAATTTGTTTCGGGGAGATATTTTTTGCACCTCCTAGTTTTTGTACATTTTGTCCATGCTTTTTATCTTTAATATTGTAATTTTCCAACTTAATATTTTCCTCTCCTCTTTCTTATCTCTCTATATTACTCAGACTGGCCTGCGTTCTGCTTTGTTTCACTTGGTCAGCTTAGCTACACTGGAGTACGATGACAGCAAGTACATCTTCTACTCAACAGACTCTTCCCACCAGGCACCAGTCTCCAAGGTAACCAGACAATACAATTTTCATTTTTACATTTAGAGTTTAAAATTATGCAAAGCAATGATGCAAAGCATCTCAAAATTGAGAAAGTATCTCAAAGTTCTGACTTAGTATCAACACTTTGACTTAGTAGGCCTGTCTCGATATTTTTACTTTCTATCTCAAATCTCAAAATTCTCAAAAGTATCTATGAATTTGTTCTTACTTTGTGGCCATTTTTCTTTTTTTTTTTATGTGGCAGAAAGGGGCTTTCATAGGTTTGCATTACTGTGTCACGTTATTGTAAAGTTGTGCATGTGCCCTGCAGATTGAGACTCTTGTGGAGGTCTATGACAAGCCAGACCTAACTAAGGAGATCATTGGTGGAGTGGTGGGTGGCCTCATCCTATTGGCTCTCATGACTGCTGGCCTCACCAAGGTAACCAGTCAACACTATACACATATAATTGTTTTACAATTAAAGCATAACTCTCCCCAAAATGCATCCTAGGGTGTTTTTGTGAATGTACTCGAGTCAAACTTTCATTTAAAAGCATAATTACGTCGGAAGCTTCACTTTTAAGCTCGTATGTGTTGTCGTTTTCGGGTCAAATGGCCTTTTGCATGGGAATCCTAGGGGCGCTACTATTTTGATACATGATCGTGTCAAAATCGCTATTTTTAAAACACTCGACACAACATGAAATCGAAGTAACATGATGATCCATCAGTGTCTCTACACATGAACTCGAGCATTGAGAACATTGTTTGTGTACAGAGTCATGAACTCGAGCATTGAGAACATTGTTTGTGTGAACAGTGTTCACTAAAAGAAGGTTTTGAACAACTCACTTGGTTTTTCTGCTCGCTGCCATCTTGCCAGCCAAGGAGTGAGTTGTTCAAAACCTTTCTTTTTAGTAAACTATGTGTACTCAAACAATGTTCTCAATGCTCGAGTTCATGTGTATAGACACTGATGATACTTTAATCAAAGTTTCATGTTGTGTACGCTTTAAGGGAACTCCCTAGAGTTTTATGTTTAGCAGAAATTAGCGATAGCTCCAGCATGGTATAGCTCAATGACTACTAGCCAAACAAACAAACTAAACAATAAACATTATATACATACATAAACAAACAAACAAATAAACACACAGAGACCAGGCAACATTTAACATGTACTCTAATTATTTTCATTTGTGTTGTGCTCAACCGTGTCTGTTTATCAGTCTTTCTATTCCATTCTTTGTTTATCAGTCTTTCTATTCCTTTCTTTCTATTCCATCTTCTGGTCTGTATACATTTCTAACAATCACTGTCCTTTGTCTTTAATTGCAGTCGGGCTTCTTCAAGAGTCAGTACCAGCAGAAACTAGAGGAAGCACAAGGAGAAGAGGCATCACCGCAAGAAGCAGCAGAATAACAGTCTCTCGCGAGTTTGACAGCGTATTTTGCAGACAGTGTATGCTCGCTGTGACCAGAGCAAAGCCAGATACACAAAGTGAGGCCGAAGTTAATTAATAAAAGATGGATAGATAGATCAGAATTTAACACTGGTTGCATGTGATTGGTTTATTCACTTCCACTTCATCGGAGAGGTCTCACCCATTTCAGAGTCTCTGCCTTGACATAGCTTCCTGCTACCTACTGTATATTGCCCCGGCTCGGGCCCTGTGTGTGTGCATATGTGTGTGTGTGTGTGACTGTGTTCAAAAAATGATGGTGCAAAATATGTATACCGGTATATATATAAAAATAATCATGCTTAATCAATTTGTTTGTAAGAGAATGAATAATTACTTATACGTCTCAGTTGTTTGCTTCTTCAAGGCCGCTTCCCAAACTCTCAACACCACCCACAGGTGAAATAAACAATTACAGGGTCACCAGGTTCCATGACTGATCAGCCTGCGTTCTAACAGGGAAGCTACAACGGGTGCTAACTTTAGCGTCCTGTATGCGACGCGTAAAAACCATTTCAGAAGACTGGTCTATTTTTTTCAAATGTACGCACCGCTATCTAGTCTGGTGTAGCTACTTACATTAATTATAGTGGAAGCTAATTGTTGCAGCAGACGCAACGCGAACGGAGCACTTCAGTTACGCACCTGATGTAGCTTCCCTGTAAAGGATTTTTGCATACATTTCTCATGTTCCTGCAACCCACCAGCACCTGGCAACCTGAATTAGCAGTGCACAGGGGTTCTTTTACCTGGTAATCTGAAGTAGCAGTGCACAGGGATTCTTTTACCTGGTAATCTGAAGTAGCAGTGCACAGGGATTGTTTTACCTGGTAATCTGAAGTAGCAGTGCACAGGGATTCTTTTACCTGGTAATCTGAAGTACCAGTGCACAGGGATTCTTTTTATTAAATATACAGGGGTTTTATTAAATATACAGGGGTTTTATTAAATACACAGGGGTTTTATTAAATATACAGGGGTTTTATTAAATATACAGGGGTTTTTGAAGGGGTGTAGCACAGAGAAAATGATGAACATGAAAACTATAATGAGTGAAATAAGTGTTTGTGGGGCGGCGGTCATAATAAGTGTTTGTGGGACATGCAGCTCAAGCAGTAGGGCTGTGAATTTGTATCTACTGCTCTTTTGGATGGTGAATTTATACATCATAATGTTTGTAGACCTAAATGTGTTTACATTGAGGCCCATATACTTCCCATGTGTGTCTTCTGGTTGTATACAGTACTCTCATGATAATATCTGTAAAGCTTATGGTTTTGTGTTTCTTTCTTATATACACCGTTTGCCAAAACAATTTACTTGTGTAGTTTTAAAGTGTGTTATAATCTCATTAAATGCTGGTAACTAACTGCTACTGCTGCTAAGTAATCCTTGAGTTCAAGTTTGTTCGAGTGAGAAAACAGGCAATCACATACATTATATACAGTAAATGAGGCCTGTATTCAGTGAGACTAGCTCTGCAAGATTGTGTGCTCTGCATCACACTGCATGCAAAATGGCCTTCAGATTTTATACTGTATACATATATACTGTATATATATATATATATATATATATATATATATATATATATATATATATATATATATATATATATATATATATATATTTTATTATTGGTAATTATATATATATATATATATATATATTGGCAAATTGACATTTATATAAATGTCAAAATTAATATATACATATATGACACTAGATAAGTGTCAAACCATGACTTCTCACCACAATACACACCATGGTATCATAGAAGAGCGGTTACCACTAACCTAGAATATCACCTTTGCTTTTTCTGTACTTCTGTGATGAAAAGACAGACACTCTTATCTCATCTGTCATCTAGACCGCATGTTTTTTAATATTTTCCAGTGGAGAGACTTCCCCTTTTTGTAGATGTCAGTTCTGCTTTTTGCAATCCAACCCTTTTTGTAGATGATAAGTAGATGTGCTGGTTTAAAGTGAGGACCAACAGGCCTACATTGAAATGTTCAACTTTTGCTGCACTATCGGTTAAATAAAATATAATAAAATAAATACAATTCACTGAGTTCAACACAAACTTATTTTCAAAACGTCCCATATATAGGCAAGCATAGTTTGGAGCCATGGACCGAATAGAGTCCTCTATAGGTGCCTCAATGCCACCTTTGTGTGGAATGTTGGTATAAGCTCTGAACATCAAATGTGGCCAACAGCAATTTATCAGAGATGACATCAAACGATTTTAGAAAATTAATGAAGTCTATGGAGTCCCTAATATAAGAAGGGAGGGAAATGACTTCTGGTTTAATCAGATGGGCAACATAACCTCAGATATTTTCTGTGAGGTTACCAATACCACTCACAATTGATCTGCCTTTACGAGCCCCCCTAACCCTAGCCTGTCCAATGGACTCTTCTAATCACATTCTTGTTGTCAGCTAACGTCCTAAAAAGCCTGTATACCTTTGTCTGACAGTTCATCAATTTGCCTGAAGAACACCATGTTGGGTTGAGACGTTGAAAAGTTTTCTTTTAAATAAACTGAGAGCTACTCCGGTGTGCGGGCTTTCTCTTTTGTTTTTACCTTTTAGTACTTTGTCCTGCACCATGGCCCCTTTAGTACTTTGTCCTGCACCATGGCCCCTTTAGTACTTTGTCCTGCACCATGGCCCCTTTAGTACTTTGTCCTGCATCATGGCCCCTTTAGTACTTTGTCCTGCATCATGGCCCCTTTAGTACTTTGTCCTGCACCATGGCCCCTTTAGTACTTTGTCCTGCACCATGGCCCCTTAAGTTCTGTACTTTGTCCTGCACTGGGCCTAATCATAGGTGGAATGTGCATGCAACTGACTTCTAGCCAGATGGTTTCTCATATTTTCTGCATAGGGTATTCAGTTTGAGTTTCAATGTCTACATTTCATTAGTACAAAGGTACATACAGTGATGGCCAAAAGTGTTGGCACCCATGCTAAAGTTGACTGAAAAGAGGAATATAAAATCATCTTTTGGAAATTGATCTTAATGCCTTAAGTGAAAAATGAGGAAATATCTAACCTTTAAGGACATCAATTTTCTTAGTGAATGAATAATGTATCATAAATAAATACATGTTCTTCCTTAAAATTCAGGGGTCATAAGTATTGCCACCCCTATGTTAAATTCCCATAGAGACAGGCAGATTTTTATTTTTAAAGGCCAGTTATTTCATGGATCCAGAATACTGTGCATCCTGATAAAGTTACCTTGGCCTTTGGAATTAAAATAGCCCCACATCATCACATACCCTTCACCATACCTAGAGATTGGCATGGTTTTATTTCAGTTAGCCTATTAGCTGGTTTGATGCTCACTGAGCTCAATGCAAATCAAACCAGCTAATAGGCTAACTGAAATAACACCAATAAAAATACAAAGAGGAAGGTGAAAGAGGAACCTGCCACAGTCCATGATAGCTTCAGCGAAAGTTCTACTAGGAAGACTCGTAGTGTAGCTTACTCCTCCCATGCTTACACGGAGCCAATCTTAGCGTTGCCTACTTTCGGGAAAGCCCTGCAATCTGATCATTCACTCATTCAATCAGCGCTAGCCTATAGGAATTCAGTGGGCTCTTTAAATATGTACCACCTAACACTGCTTCTGCTTCTCAGTACGCTGACTTTGACGTCCCCTCCACCTCCCCTCCAGCCACCTCTGCCAGCAGTCCACGTCCATCGGGCACGGTCTGCCTACCACATCTTCCTTCAGCCACCGCCACCAGTTGGTCCCCGTCTCGTCGTGGGGGGTAGGCTCCCCGCCCCTGCCTTCATCCATCGGCAGGAGACGAGATCCTCTCATCGCTGGACGGATCCGAGACGGGGCCTACGCCAAAGACTGTTACATATTCAGGACTCTATCATGCTTGCATCCAAGCCGTTCCTTTACTAATTAAATTGTTAACTGATTCTATTCTGTCTACTGAGTCTTTCTGGTAGAACTATGCTGGGGAGGAAGCACAAAGAAGAAGGATGCTGGGCAACTTGACAGGCTGGTAAGGAAGGCTGGCTCTGTAGTGGGAGCTGAACTGGAGTGCATCACTTCAATATCTGACAAAAGGACCCTAAACAAACTGATCAACATCTTGGACAATGAATGTCATCCGCTTATAATTGATCTAAAGACTTTTATTTTGACAAGTTGTCATCGTTCTGTCTTCCACATTCATGAATGTGGTGTGAATGTTGAGTCATGTCTCATGAAACAGTCATGAATGCTTTATGTGCAGTTTATGACAGCTGCTATGAATGTGTTATGAACTCACCCGTCAAGTAAAGTGTTACTGATAGGGTAGTTTAATGATAGTTTAAAAGTAGACCGTTTAAAAGTTGAATGTAAATAGTTTAAAAGTTGTTGACAGACTGAAAGTTTAATGAAATTTGGTATTCAAATAGTGTATAGGTCAGGGGTGTCAAACATACGGCCCGCTGGACCAGATGCGGCCCGCTAGATGGTTTAATCCGGCCCAGACTCGTAGAGAATAAATTTCTGACGATGCACTGCTAACTTATGTTTGTTAAGTTCATTTTATTTTTCATACATTTGCACATTTACATTTTTAAGGCAGGATGTTTACTTTCTTCATAGCTCCCACTTGAGTTTAGTGTGGTGAGTTGGTTCAGGTGGTCAGATGTAAAAATGTAGGCCTATCCACTCAACTATAAAAATAAACCAGTTGTTTATGAGAGTGAAATGGATTTTATTTCAATTCCATTGGCCTCTCTGAATAAATGTGTAATAATCTAATATATCCCTTGTGATTATGTAGGCTACAAATGTAGGCTGAAGGGTAAAGCATAGCCTACTGAAAAAAACTAAGCTGGAGATTTGGAGTTGTCAAAAGGATATTTTGCAATTATTTCACTGGTCCGCCCCACTTGAGATCAGATGGGCTGTATGTGGCCCCTGAACCCAAATGAGTTTGACACCCCTGGAATTAATAGGCGACGATAGTTGAAGATAACTGAAAGTTGGAATGGCTCTAATGTTTGCTAGTAGTTACAGTGGGCAGTGCTTCGACTTGGCCAGCTTCACTTGCGGTCCGCGCGTGGGATCACGCGGTATCACGCGACTTTAATTTGTATTTTCCCAGTGTGACGCTGCAACAACCCAAACAACCGGTAGATGGCTCAAGTGAGCAGGGTGTCTCGTAAAAAGAAATGGAGCCTGGAAAACCCTACACAGACTTAACTACAAACTTTAGCAGACTGGTTTAGAAATAATTTAATAGCCAGAAATATGCCTGCCCTGCCCTAATAAAGAAATATTTGGTTAACTACGAGTGAATCCCGTTTGCAGCCGTAGAAGAAACGCAGGACAAATTAAACATTCTGGTTTTCCCCGAGTGCCACGATGATAGACAGACATCATTTGGACAAAATATAGAGCATATTAACCTCCGTTGTTCAGCCAAATGCCTTCCTGTTACGTCCTGTTATCACGGAGTTACAGGCGATAAACGATTTTTGATGTGTGACAGCTTACAGTCCCGGCTAAATTTACATTCATTTAAAATCAAACATCGCAGTTTATGTTAAATTCAGCATCTCTCATAATGTGATTGGATATGTTGCTGTCAATTCCCTACTTCATATACTAACCACCAATGAGAGCGTCTCTCGTATGAAAATTCCTGACACTTCCCATCTGAAGAATTAACGCAAGGCTTTGTCGGGTCTTCAGCCCCGAATGTTTAAAATGTATATAGCCCTGAATATCATTTTAAAAGTAGTCTGACAAAGTTTATTGTTTTGTGACACAGCTAAACACTAGTGCCTCATAGAACGTCTATAACATAGCCTAGGTGGTCGCACCTCACAAAAGTAAGCAGATAGAAAGAACTCACGCAAATCTAGCCTACAACACGCAGACAGCTTTATGCGCAGGGGAGAGAGCGCGCGCGCGCACTGTGCTTTATGATTGTTGCCTTCTGATGGTATCTTGCTAATTCACTGAACTGCATTAGGTGACACAAATGGTATTGCCTTTATCTTATAACTCCTTGTCTGAGCGACTACCAGGCCTATGGTTTTTAAAAGTCAGATGTTCCCTGACAAAGACATTCGAAAATTAAGAATGTTTATTGACTTGAAAAATACACTAATTTTTGCAAACTCCCTTCATTCAACCCTTGAAGACATCGCGGTCTGGTGCGCTATGTAGATCGTTTCTCGTACCATTTAATTTCTCAGAATTTAGGTCTACTAGGCCTACAATAACGTCATCACCAAATACATCTTTTATTTTTAGTTGATCAACCACAAAGAGTAGCATAGGCCTACTGTGCACAGTGCACTGACGACTGTAGCAGCCCAACGTAACCAGTTGTTGTAGATGAGAGGCAACCCCTTGTTTCAGATAGCCTGGACAACATGTTACCTGGGTGTTGCCTACATTATTAATTAATGGTAGCCTACAATAGTTAATTGATTCGCGTAACATATTAGTTGGCTCAAAGAGTAGGGAATCAGGATGGAGAGAGTCACGCGTGTGTTGCTTTTGCGGGATCGAATCCAGTTTAATGCTAGTTTTCAGAACATATATTTTTTACATGTCTTTTGTCCGAGTGGCTGTAATGTAGCCGAGCGCTCATGGCGTATGAAAAGCGACTTCAAACCGCCTAAAACAACTTGTTTGTGAATGTCTGACAACTGCTGCAGCACATGCACGCGCAAGGAAACCAGTAGGTGGAGAATCCAGAAGGCACACAACACCGGAACGATTTTAAGGCTATTTCGCATAGGCTACTCAATGGTGCTATTTCACACGCATTATAGCGACCCCCACTCACCGGGGTTAGGTGGAAGGTGTTAATAGACGATTGGCGTAGCCTACAGTGGACTAGGGCTGTCAAAATTGCTCAAAAATGACGTTCGGATATCCCCTCTAAAATAAACACATGTATTCGAATATATTGGAATATCTAGGCTATATTATTTGCGCATTATGTCAGTGACGCGCATCATGTCATCTGTTTTTAACTTTTTGTATGGTTATTGCTTGACAGGGGGGATCTCAAGCAGCTTTCAGCCATAAGGCATTTCCTAATTCACCCGACACTGATATTCAAAATGTTGAAACTATTTCGGCATAGCCTATAAGCAGTTTAATTAAATGTAATGTTAGTTGTAAACAAACGGGCTACTTGGTGAGGCTTGGCCTCACAGATGCGCTCGTGCCTTAAATGGGCCTATTAACTGACCGCCCGATTCATGTTGGCTGGGGGGCAGGGGGGGCCATCAGACATTTGTTCCCAAGGGTCTATGAGTTGTTAATCCGGCCCTGCCCCCAACGAACGCAACTTTCCACCTCTGAGACAGCTTAAAAGAAGTCTAGAGGACTCCTAACTCACTAAGACCTACTTACTGTAGGCTGCGCAAACCACAGGCCTTTTTTTTTGGGCAAGCCTGCATTCGAGGCAGGCCTTCTGTTGAAGAATTTTATATAAATCCTGCGCTAACAGTAATCCTCCTACCCCCCGCTACCACAGCTGTGGATAGTGTGGCATGCTCACGCTTTATGTCTCCTTCTTGCAAACTAGGCCTATAGCCCAACCATTTACGTCTTCAAAGATATGCCTTCATTAATGCTCCGCCTTAACAATCTTTGTCTAAATGACAGGTTCAGTGTGTGTTACGATCTTTATTCTTGCCAGATATGCCTTCATATCTTTGGGCTTCATTCAGCATTTTGTTCTTCCACTGGAAATGACTCTTCTACATTTGCTGCCTGCTGCATTCTTTCTGTTTGTATGGTTTAGAAAATGTTTGACGTCTTGAGTTAATGCATTAAACATTGTTTGCTGGTAACCAGCCACAAATAGCCTACAGATTCTTGCGTGCGTACATTCTCCATTTTCTCCAAAATGTGCATGTTCTATAGGCTGGCCAAGTGCGTAATTCTGCGGCATAAAGCAGATGTATTTGTTTATTGTACAGAAAAATAAAAAATAACCTGTCAAGCAGTCAATTGACTACATTGCAGTCAATAAGTAGGGCAAATTACGAAACCAAAACGTGGGTCATAGTTGTCTAAGCCTCTGCTGTGATGCCAAACCCATGAACAAAGACGCATTGATATCTGCAATAGAGTTTTTTTTGGCGAAACAAGCTCACAGCCGAACGAGTCATAGCACTGATGGGAGAGGCAACTGGCATGTGATCTCCCCACTAGCCAATGGATGTACAAGTTTTCTCCTGTGCCTACGATATTTAATCCAGTGTTTTGTTAAGTTGCAAAATGCTATTCGTTTTAACAAATTTTTATGATAGTATGAAGTACTTTTTGTATATGTGTGGTACCTGACATGCAGAATACCTACTCTGACTACGCCACCCCCTAAACCCAGGCGGGAGAAACCTATAAGCTCTCTAACATGGCTGGTTCTCGGCCTTCCCCACAAAGGAACAGTTAACAAGAGGCATATACAAAATACTCAAATTTATTACAAATAGTATAAATACAATCCAGAATGTAAGTTGTGTGTAAGTAAGAAAGACTGCATGGGATAACTGGCAGAGACTCCTCAGGCTAATAAGGTCGGGTCAGCACACACATCTTGGAGAGGGGCCCTGGTGAGAGAGAGAGAGAGAGAGAGAGAGAGAGAGAGAGAGAGAGAGAGAGAGAGAGAGAGAGAGAGAGAGAGAGAGAGAGAGAGCAAACCCAGCACCACAAAAGAATGCAACACGGCAAGCACTGCAAACACAAGAAGCAACTACCACTACAGGATACCACTACAAAATACCACACCGTGATGTTTACCAGTACACACCGTGTTGTTTACCAGTACACACCGTGTTGTTTACCAGTACACACCGAGAAAATAGCTCCCTCCATGTGCCACCCAACCCGAAAGGAGCAGTACTGAGTTGCGGATCCGGCCTTGTACAGAGACAGCCTATATGATGGGACAAAAGAGGAACAGCCAGCTCCCAGCACAAGCTTAAGCTGCGAGCTTAAGCAAGTTATGTTAGTCCCAGCAGTTACAGAGAGACAATGCAAACAAACAAAAAGACAAACAAAATGAAAGCAAACAAACAAACCCAAGAACTAACAGTAAAACAGTGGCTGGCCTGGTCCTTTGCAAGAGCGTTCACTACTCTCCACAGCACAGTGACACAGGAAGAAAGGAACATTCCAGTGCAGAGCATCAGTGTCTGTAGCCCAGCACTCATAAATCTTAAAATCAGGCAGTCACCTCGGTGTCTTCAATGAAGAGTGAAACACATGGTTCTAGCATTCACCCTGCATGACAGGGGACCTTAACAGTCACAAAGAACAACTGGTGGCAGCAGCAAGAGAATGTGAGCGCTCAACAAACCAAACCTTATAACTTCCTAGTTAGTCATGTGACCTGCCCCATGTGACCACCCCATGTGACCATGCAGTCGCACAAGCCACACTGGTTGCCAGTGCAGGTACATAGGGTACTATCTTAATTGCTTTATACTCAATACTTGACCAATGGCTATTGCATCTGTCTATTGAAAGTGAAAATGTGGCATGTGATCTACTGTGTAGGCTTCATAAAATAAAATAAACAGATTGCTAATGGCCTACAAGCTGATCCGGGGTGCGTTTCCCGTACAACTACGGAGGTTAGCTTTTTACTAACAGGATGCATCGTTCAACTAACCAACGTGTAAGTGTACGTGTAAGTTACGACTGTTTCCCAAAACTGTCGTACGTAAGTTTGGACCATGATAGTTTCCAAACTTCAGTAGTCTGGACTAAGGTAGTTAATGACGTTTAGTAGCAAGTGAACGGGCACCTGCACAGCCGCCGTTGCACAGCAGTTACCAGTCCCCTGTCCAAGAGTTCGAATCTGGGTTAAGATTTTGACAACAATATTGACATCGTTGTTTACCTAAGTTTATCTTTTGTGCAGATCATATTATCAAAATCAGAATCAGCCTTCTTGGCTTGGTTTGCGTAAACTAACAAGGACCCCCCCCCCCCCCCCCCCCCTCCCCTCCATGAAAATCAAAGGCTACATATTCTCAGCTGACTCGTCAAAAAGTGCGCACCACCTTATTATTATCTGCAGGTGTGTGACTTTTATTTACGTGCACATGGCTGCAAATTGACTTTTAATTTATGTATTTTCTGCCTACGGCATTTTAAAATATGGATGTATGGTGGTTAGAAGTGTAAATATCAATTAGAAACCTAAATATATTTATAATTATTAATTTGCAAACAAATAACTGGCGTCAGTGACGTCTTTGACATGAAGATCCCTGGAACTATGCTTCTACTATTCTACCACAGGTCGAGAGGTGTAGTTGTAACTACACAACTTTACGATAGTGGTTGCGAACGTTCGTTGCTACTATGGTTTTGGGAAACACTAACGTAGTGTAACGATGCATTGGACTATGTAAGTTCCAAATACGAATGTAATTCTGCGGCATAAAGCAGATGTATTTGTTTATTGTACAGAAAAATCAAACAGTCAATTGACTACATTGCAGTCAAGAAGTAGGGCAAATTACTACTAGGACAAAAACTACATACTGTAGTTGTCTAAGCCTCTATAGCCTGTTAAAAACGTCGCAGAAGCCTACCCAAGGCTACAGATTAATTCTGAACAGTTATTTCTCTACTGGCTCAATTATCACACCACTGTTTTGATTTGCGTAGTTGCGTTACCCCAACACTGACAATAATGTAGACAGCCAATTTTGATTTTGATTTTCGTTACCACCGTGTAGTCAAGCCTTAAGCCATACCCAAGTAGCCTAAATCGAGGTAAATCGAGCTTTTTCAGAAGGGGCAGCAGGCAGAACGATGTACAGTGGCAGAGCAACGCACAGTGGCTGAAAGTTGTACTAAAGCTTCACGCAGCTTCACGCCTCGTAATGCGCGACTGAAGTGGCCATTTGAAAGCGATGCCCACTGTAAAAGGGAAAACAGGTGGAGACACATGACAGCAGACAGGTAAACAGAGCACATGAGGAACAGGCAAAAGCAAACAGGACAATACACAAAATGGCCACCAGGGTGGCACAAAGTCAATCAGTCCTGACAGGATCCTGACATGAACACACTCAAACACACATACACACACACACACACATAAACACACCCACATATGCACACACATAAAAAGATACACACATGCAGGCAAGTAGGCACACGCACACAGACACACACACACCATTACCCCCACATACACACACACAAGTGAACACACTTGGAAGCACACATACACAAAAACTAACACACACAATGCGCACACTCATTTACATACACAAAAGTTGCAAGAGTAGGGGCTGGGGTAGGAGATGGAGACAAATTGACAAGCGTGATTTATTTTTAGGGAGAGAATATGACTGAGCGGCGGTCATATTTTGTACCGCTTTGTGGTACATCTAGTTAGAGATTGTATCGCTTGTATTATCATCCTCCACTGGATTAATGTATTTATGTTCAGTAATATTCTATTTGAAGTATTTCCATCTCCTCCGTTAGATCCAGGGTTGCGCTAGAGGGGTTGAGAGGAACCCAGTCATCACAGACCTGCAGCAGAGCTTCAAGGACAACAAGGAGCCTCATGTGGTGAATAGCAGAATTTAAACTTAAACTTTGAAATAGAAACTTTTCCAAGTACATTCTTCATGTTGTCATGTGATAGTGTTAGTTTAGTGTTAAAGGAGAATTCCGGTGTGATATTGACCTAAAGTGTATTGAAACATGATACCGAGTGTGAACGTATGTCTCATAGCCCATCTGCAGCATTATGCAGAAATTCCCCTTATTGTCAGTCTTCAATGTATTGCATATCCATTTAGCACTAAAGGGGGCTTCCAATCTAAAACAAATACCCGTATTTTCCGGACTATAAGTCGCACCGGAGTATAAGTCGCACCAGTCAAAAAATGTGTCATGAAGAGGAAAAATACATATATATAAATATATATATTGCACCTGAGTCGCAGGACCAGCCAAACTATGAAAAAAAGTGTGACTTATAGTTCGGAAAATATGGTAGAACATTACACGGTGCAGGCGTACTACATCAGCAATGTCAGACAATCCATTCTCCGTATTTTAACAAGAACGCTACATGAGGGGCCTCCTAATAATAATAATAATAATCAATAAATGGCCGTCCTGGCCAAAGGTGATCCCTGTCTGTGGTTGTGATCGCTACATTGGTGTCAGAAGTGGGATGGGCCCCTCCCAGGGCGCGAAGATCCACACAGTCAGATCAAACTGGACAAGAAGGCCAATAACCAGACCAGCAAGATGGCAGATCCATCAGGACTGTTCTGTTGTTTTCCTTCCTCATCTCTCTCTCTTTCTCTCTCTACCTCCATCAGGAATGTTCTGTTTTTTCTCATCTCTCTCTCTATTTCTCTCCATCAGGACTGTTCTGTTGCCGTGTGTCTGGAGTTCAGATGCACCTCCTTCATGATGAGAGACGACTCCAAATCTTACACAGTCTCAGGAAACGTGAGCTCAGGGTGGATTGAAGAGGTTCTGTATCTTCTACTCTAAAGGGCCAAAATGAATTTGCTTGACGTTTGTTGGTACTGTGAGAAAAAACACTCAAGCCCACCAACACACCTGAACTCACTGCATCATCCCGAACGCTTGATTATGTAATTGAATGTTGCGGGCAGCCGTGGCCTACTGGTTAGCACTTCAGATTTGTAACCGGAGGGTTGCCGGTTCGAACCCCAACCAGTAGGCACGGCTGAAGTGCCCTTGAGCAAGGCACCTAACCCCTCACTGCTCCCCGAGCGCCACTGTTCTTGCAGGTAGCTCACTGCGCCGGGATTAGTGTGTGCTTCACCTCACTGTGTGTTCACTGTGTGCTGAGTGTGTTTCACTAATTCACGGATTGGGATAAATGCAGAGACCAAATTTCCTTCACGGGCTCAAATGAGTATATATACTTACTTATACTGAAGTGTTCGTGGAGCATCTGCTGCAAAAATTAGTTTCCACTGTAGTCAATGGAACTGCCTACACCAGACATGATAGCAATGCGTATGTTGGAAAGAATTAGACCAGTCTTCTAAAACTATTTTATGTGAACGGGGTGCCTCACTTGTGGACCCGGTGTAGCCTGGATCTTAGAGCCAATTGAAAAACTCAAGGAATGATGTTAGCACTTTAGGACTTGTCAAAGCACATTAGCACTGGTCCCCGTGCTATTACTTACCCCATGCTATCACCTACCCCATGCTATCACTTAGCCCATGCTATCACTTACCCCAAGCTATCTTGCACAGCCAGATGTAGGCTACTGTATGCCTACAGTCAACCACAGTGGAAAAGTTCAGTAAATGTGGGAGGGAACGGTTTGGTGGCATTTGAATGTAAGTGTAGAGGAGAAAGCTTAGATATGCACTGAGATATACCACACCACTATGGACCAGCTGGCTACCATTACATATGCTGAGATATAGCAAAGAGAAAACAATAAACTTCATGGAAAAAAGAAACCAGGGGTAGCCCAATAATATCCACTGATAACTCAGTTTGTTGTCACCATTTCTGTCCACCCCGTCTTTACCTCTCCTTGCTGTCTCCTTGTTGTCTCCTTGCTGTCTCCTGATTGTCTCCTTGTTGTCTCCTTGCTGTCTCCTGATTGTTTCCTTGCTGTCTCCTTGTTGTCTCCTGATTGTCTCTTTGTTGTCTCCTAATTGTTATCTCCGTATTATCTCCTTGTCACTCTCAGACTGGACTGCGTTTTGCTCTTTTTCACCTGGTCAGTTCGGCCACACTGGAGTACAACAGCAAGTACATCTTCTACTCCTCGGACTCCTCACGCCTCCCACCTGTTGTCAAGGTAACAGGCAAACACAACTGAACAAGTGTTAGTTTAGAGTTTAAGATGGTGTACATGTGTGTATGTGTATGTTTACATATGTACAATTTGCAAATTAAATGAATATGTATTTAAAGAAAATGAGAATTGTGTTGATCTATGTTATTGATTTACATTATGTTGTGCATGTGCCTTGCAGATTGAGACTCTTGTAGAGGTCTATGAGGAGCCAGACCTAACTAGAGTTCTCAATGGGTCAGGTCGGCCCGACAAACCTGACGGGACCCGCAGGTTCGGGCCGTGTTCGGGTCGAAAATATAAGCAAATGACTCGGGTCGGGTCGGACCTCGGGCTTAATCTTTTCTGCTCAGTGAAAAAAAAAAAGATTAATCTTCGCAGCTGTTTACCGTAAAGAAAGCCTGCTGCTGCGTGCAACGTGCATCATGGAGAGGGGCAGGGGCAGACGCTGCGTGCACGCCTTTAGCCTGGAGAAGAAGATGGAGTTGGTGAAAAGTAGACTAAACTTGCCGCAGGTGAATTCACCGTCGCTACTACAGGAGTGGGGAAATCAGAGGTCTGGAAAGTGTTTGGAGTGGTGCTGGATTGTGATGGAAATTCTACAGGTTATGTGCAATCCTCAAAATGCAAGGTGCTGATGAAATATGTGACCCTGCAAGGCGAAACCAGTCGCTTTGGTAAAATTTACAAAATTAAGTTATTGTGCTCACATGAACGGCCATAAACTAAGCTTTCCAACGATATGTATATCGAGGGTAGGCCTATTGCAAAAAGTATCGCTAAGATAACCGCATCCAAAGTTGGCATGGTTCGTTCTTCCTTCACGATACGCCAGAAGAGGAGAAAATCACCGTTTTAAGTCCAAACTAGAAATGTAATGCCAGAGGAATTACAATAGTGGATGGAAACCTGCTGGGTTAATGTTGGTAGGGAGATTCCAGAAAAAAAAAACATTGATTCACTTAATCTTTGAGTTCATACAAACCCTTGTACCAAAAAAACTTGTGTGTCAGGCATTCTTGAGATATCACAGTCAAGGTGGGTTTAACCTTGACATTTGACTTCATCATTGAGTCCATACAAATATACAAATAGTCAAGTCCATACACCAAATTTGAAGCATGTGCGTCAAGCCGTTCTGAAGTTGTGACACAAGCACGAAAGCTGGCCTTTGGAGAATGTAGTTCAGAGAAAGCCTATTTGTATGGAATGCATGACTACCTGCAAAACGGGGCTTTCAGTTGGTGTTGATGACTGCTCATTCTGCACCCAGCTAACAATTAGTCATTGAATCTATGTTAAAATCAACATTATGCCTACTTTGTCAACGTTAAAATCATTGAATCAACGTTGCACTGCAACATTTATTTTACATTTATTCTAATTGCACCCTTCATTAATATTGAAGCAACGTTGAAATTCTAACTACAGATCAACGGGATTTCAATGGTATTTCCACTAAAATGAATATTGAAACAATGTTGAAATTACAACTACGTGACAATCAACGTGATTTCAGTGGTATTTCAATTGATATTAAACCTCAGTAAATAGCCTAATCTGGAAAATTCATATCCTGCTTTATCTACAGCCAGGATAAATTTGGCTAGGCCTAGGTATGTCTTGTTTAGGCTACACAAGCTTGCATAAATAACCATTGACAAATTGTTATCAGTTAAGCACTTCATCTAGAAATTCACTGTGTACTGTGTTTTCCTGCCATCCATAGCATCCATAGCAGATGCAGTCAGCCTGATCCTTCAGTAGCAGAGTGAAGCGGCACCTAACAGAAATAGAAGGGGGGGTATTGCAGCGGGTTAAATCCATATTCCAGGACAATCATTCACTTTGTGATACAAGCACTGTTGCGTTTTGTGTCCACTCTGGTGTCTACGGGGCTCCCGTAACACAGTAGAGATCGCTACTCCTGTAGGTGTGGGTGCGCTCGTCTTCGGACTGTGAGGATTTCACAGGGTAAAAGAGGAGGTATGCGTTTTGTGACTACTCTGGTGTCTAAAGGGATTCCCTTTAACACAGTTGAGATCGCTACTCCTGTGTGTAATTGTCTTCGGACTGTGATAATATCACAGGGTAAAAGAGGAAGTATCTGTCAGTGTATGTGTCTCATGCGAGGGCCCCTTTTCAACGGGTTTAGGATGTACGATAGGGTTGACTTTGTTGAGAGGTTTTCTCTATCTGAATCAGATTCCCTAATTTGGGGTTTGGGGGCTAAGGAAGGTGGACTACTTCAGAGTCACTTTCTATCTCTTAGTCGCTGTTCCCTATTCCCTTGGTTTGTACTTCAATATGTGGTTAACTTCACTAAAAGAGGAAGAATTTCAGAGCTGTTTTTGCAAGAGTTGTTTGTCATCAAAATCTGAGAGAGGTCAAAAACTCACTACGGACGTTCGTCTGGCCGTCCAGATTTGAGAGAAAATCACCTACTCTATTATTTGGGGATTCTTGTCAAAATTAAATTAAAGCTCCTTTTTATGACAATTCTTGTAACATATAAGCACTATAACCGTTCTATCTCTAAATACAGTTGTATGTATCAGACAGATTTCCGTATCCTCGCTTGGGTGTGTGATGTGCGTTTAGACCACGATGGGTCCTAGACCTTAGTTTCACAAACAATTTTTCACAACAAATAAATTTGCTAACAAAGCCTATTTGGTTTTTTGTCTGCCCTGGAGCATAGGACTTTCCTTCCTAAATGCCTGGCTGAGTTCTCTACTCCTGTGTGTGTCAGTGCGTGCGCAGTATATTTTTTGCCCATATACAGTGTCTTAGAAAGTAGCCCTCAAACGGACGCTTACTCACCCGGAGCGAAGATTTTTGGGGCAGAGCCCCTGTTGCAAGGCGTCCGGGGTTCTCAGCAACACAGGAGAGGCAGAAAAATACGAGAAAACGCTAGACGGTCTTTTTACAAACCCCTAATCAAAGGTTAGGATTTTGACTTTTATTAAATACAAATAAAAAAATACAAAGAAAGAAAACTAAGTCTAAAAGCAAAATGCTCGATCCAAAGAAAAAAGAAGATCAAAAAGCCCTGAACAAGGGGCCGTTCTCTTTTTATACCCCTCTCGGTCAGATAGAACATGTCCAAATTTGGTATTGTGTCTTGCCATGAAATATTGGTTCTGCTTTTTTGTTTTTGTTTGGTTGCCAGTCAGCTTTTTGTTTTGCTGACAAACAGTTTCTTACAGCTGGTACATTATGTTCTTACATTCTGTCTTTACATTTTGTTCAAAGCACATCTCATTTAGCATACAGTAACACACTTTAATTCTAACACAACCTTTTTATATCTAAGCAAACACATTTTATGTAGCAAAACATTTTAAGTTTTATAAGCAAACTTTCTTATATATATTTAAGAAAAAACACTCTTTAAGTTTAAGCAAAATCATAACAGATTATTCTAGAAAAAAAACAATTTATGCTTTTAATTAAGAAAACACACTTCAATTCTAAACTTCTAAGTTTTTAAACATTATAAGTCTAACTTGTTTCACACTGGTTGTCTATCATTATCTTGCAGCATTTGCACATTTTTATTTGTTTTAGAGCAAGCTGGATTTAAGCAGTTATATGACTAAAAATCTTTTAATAATAAATCATGAGTCTGATTATTAATTATTATCACATCTTCACATTGTAAAGTCACGCTACAGCACCAAAATTGGCATGAATAATCACTAGAACCTACTTTTTGAGGAAAGCACATTAGCCACCTGAAAATCCAACATGGCGGCCATTGTTCAAGATGGCCGCTACATCAAATGTAAGAAAAACGTTTTTTGCTGTAGAACTTTAATGGCTGGACGTATTTACATGATCTAGGCATTAATTTATGTATTTTAACATGGCAAAATAATTGGAGCAAAAAAAGAAATCTATTTCAAGGCTAGTTTCCAAGATGGCGGCCAGAAATAGTTGGACTGCACTCGAAAATCATTTATCGAAGCTCACTCTTGAATATCGATCAAGGCCATACTTCTTGGGAAGACTGGTGTGAGAAGAGGCAGATGAAGTGTCCACAGTTTGAATTCTGGGAGCTTGTGATGTCAATGCAAATGGTGATGTTCTCTTTGATCAGGTCTTTCAGAGAAGCAAACTTCACTTTGTATTGTCAATCATTGTCTGCACTCATCCCCTTCTTCTTTGCAAACAATAATGTCTAAAACTATGCTAGATGGCTTTCCATACACCTTAGAGACATGGTCTCCTTACAACAAACACATCCTCAGTTGGCCAATGAATTGCAGCAAGGGAACTTTGTGGTCCACAAGACCCACAAAGAGTTTTCCGGATTGGCTTTTGACCAAGCCCATGAACAGGCCAATGCAATTGTCAAAGGTGATGGTGGTGCCATTGGAATAACTGAGAACCCATCAGCCCTAATGCGATGGATGGTATTGACCAGAGTTTACAGTAGTTATTTGGTTTCTCAGTATGAGTCTGCATCTCAGGCCAAAGTAGCTAGTGAAGATATCCGACACCATGAACAGACTAACCAGTCTCGGAAATCCTTCACAGACAAGGTCCAGAAGTTGTTTGGTGTGATGGACCTGGGAAACCCTTTTTAGGAGGAGACCAGAGATCTTCTCACGCTAGAGTCAAAAGCCATTGCACACCCTAGTGCCGCTGAGCTTGTTGGCCCTCATCTTGAGAAAGGTTAGGTTTCTTTCAAAGACTTTTTCAATGGTTTGGGTCATTAAGCTTCCTTCTACAAACCAATTAAAAAGAACAACACTAACTTCTTTCACCAAGAGTCAGACTCAGGTACAGGTGACCATAAGAAGCAAATTCTTTAAGCATGAAAAACTATTTTTCCCTGCATCATTGAGCGACTCCGGAAAACTCCACATGGGTCGAAGCTTGTCAACATTCTGGAAACCCTTATTTCTCCTCCAGACAAAGGATGAGTCTTCTCCTGTTTATTCATTGTCTCCAAAGGCATCAGTGACATTTAAAGAATGCTGTTTAAGAGGTTATTCCAAAGATACATACCTATCAAAGTATGCTAGGACAGACATTGTATTTGACGTCTACTGCAATTCCAGTCTGAAGGCTGAAACACGATCAAAATGAGGCAAGGGCGTCAGATGAGTGTCTGACAAAACCAAAGTACCACCTAACTGGAAAAGCTTCCTGCAAAACAATTACAACAAGACTGAACTTTTTGGGTTTCTAGCTTACCTAATTGTGACTTGGTGTCCAGACAATGCGGTAATTGTGACCAAGAAAATGTTCTTTGCATAAACCAGACAGCCTGGAAGGCCTAAGTCCTGTCAACCATGAAGAGGCTGACACTAGAATCTTTCTGCATGCCCTTCATGCAGTTGCCTGTAACCTGTGTTGTGTTGAACCTGTGCGATTCAGCCCTGCACACGCCCGGACTCGAACCCGCTAACAACAGCACATCGGACTGGGAGTCGAGCGTGCTGACAATTGAGCTAAAAGCCCAGGCTACTGGCTCGCAGCAGCACTGTTGAGGCGTCGGGGAGTGAGGTTTACCAACGTTCCACATACACAACTAAGCTAGCTGGCATCCGTTACATGCGCAACAGAAGAAATTTGTGTTTATTAAGGCCTGTGACACGGATATTCTTGTTATTGCACTCAGTGTTTTTGGGACTCTACGGGATGCAGGCCTAGAGGAGCTGTGGATTGAATTTGGTCAAGGTAAGTCTGTCAGATGGCATGCTTTTTGTCCATGGCCTCATTGGTTGTGATGTTGTGTTAGCTTTTCGTGGTAGAGGCAAATGGACTGCCTGGTAATCCTGACAAGTGTGCCCTGAAGTGTCTAATGTCTTTGAGAATCTCAGTCAATACCCACCAGTACGGATGATGTGGATATCAGCACACTTGAAGTTTGTCATAGCAATGCTGCAAAGCAACTGCTGATGGAGTTGATGAAACAAGACTTGACCTGTTTGCACAGAAGCAGAGGTCCTATGATGCCATTCCACCAACAAGGGCATCTCTTACTAAGCATGTGAAGTGTGACACCTATCAAGCTGCCTGTATCTGGGGCCAGGCAAGTATCAAATGAATATGGAGAGTCCTGCCAACTGGGGTGGAGGAAAGAATTTGGCAAGTAGTGTGGATGCTGAGATGTCACAAGGTCAGTTTGTTCGCCGCTCACGGGCCTCGAACCCGCCACCTTGATACACACAAGGGACACGCATGGGAGACGAACGCTCTAACCACTGAGCTAAAAGCTTCCAACTCAGCGGTTAGAAGCGTTCTTAAGGTTAGGGCTGTGAGGATTTACACGGGCAACTAGCACGCTAGCTCAGTCTGCCTCCGTTACAGAGAGTTGTCCACAATTGACTAAATGTGTCAAGATTGAATGTCTGGGAGGATGTAAATGCTATACCGCATTAGTCTTAAGTGTACTCTGTTGTGTGCTTGCAAATGCAATGATTACATTAATTCTGATATGGCTAGCTACAGAGCAGAGGCGTCACTAGACGTTACTGGGGCCCCTGCCCCTGCTGAATTTCAGTTTTCCCGATCCAGCCCTGTCTCTCTTTCCTGCTAATTTCCTGTCAATCTGCACTATTGTATTGAAATGATTATATATATATATATATAATCATTTCAATACAATAGTGCAGATTGATATATATATATATATATACAGTATATATATTAAACTGAAAAAAGAACATGCACTTACTTAGCCCCCTGCTGAAGTAACCTAACCAACCTAACCTAACAACCAACAAAACTATTTACTTATGCTAAAATTAGTACTAAAATGTGCTATTTTCCCCATTAATTGCATCTATCTTCACAATTCAACACAATCTTTGACATTTTATCGTATAATTGGAAAGTCCAGACCCTTTTACCTATATTTAGATATCAAGATCATCAAAATGTGATTATCCAATCCCAATCCAAGTCAAAAACCAAGTATAATGGCTTTCAATGGTGGCCATCTTGGAAAATGGCGGCCATATTGGATTTTTTGCATGGCTAATGTGCTTTTTGGATAAAGTGAGTCCCAAAGAATATTCGTGCCAAGTTTGATGCTGTTAGATAAATATGTTCAACTGAACAATAAACAAACAGCTAAGCCTACAATCAAGTCATTTTACGCCACAACCTAGCCTACCACTCATACAAACATAGTTCAAAACGAAGGCTAAGTTTCAGCCAGTGATTGTTTGCCATTTCCCTCGTCAGGCCAGCTATCTACGAAAGGCGGCTGGCTGGCAATTTGAGTGTGAAGTGGTTAGCTACCGCCTCCACTGCACACAACCGCGAACCTAGAAACATTCCCGAGGTCTAGCTAACGCAATATAACTTACCTACTGAATCCTCGGTTATCGCTTAATCAAGTTATGAACTTACTCGGCGTAATACCAATATTATCAAACTAGCTAGAGTTAAACTTAACGTCCTCTCTATACGTAGCATCTAAGAGTAGCATGTTGCCAGTGGTGGAAGAAGTACTGAATCTCAGTACTTAAGTAAAAGTACAAATAACCAGAGAAATATTTACTTTAGTAAAAGTAGAAGTACCAAAATGACAACCCTACTTAAGTAAAAGTAAAAAGTACCTGATTTTAAATCTACTTTAAGTATTAAAAGTAAAAGTACTTGCATAATGATTGATTCTCTTAATGTTTATATTCTAATTATAATAATAAAAAAAAAAAACAGGCTGTAGCATTTTAATTAAGTTAGTTTTAGGTTAATGTAATGTGCTTACCATCTGTGGCCCATCTGGTCATCTGTCAGGGTAATCTTCAGAGTTAAATATCAATAGCAAAACCAACAAAGAAGGCTGGTTATACATCTTTAAAAGATTTATTTAACTGCAACGCAAATATGTAATGTCAACTGCAGTACATTAACCATTTTAACAGTGTAGTAATAACATTGTTATTTACCATATGTTTACAGCTGTAAACATTTTTGATTAAGAGCATACATTTTCATTTGACAAGAACACATATTCTCTGCTTATAGTGCTCTTATAGTACATATAAACTATATAGTACATTTCAATCTTCAACTCCATTTCAAGTCTCTATTAAGTATGAAACTTAAACTTAACATCATTAGAAATTATAAACTAGTATTACATTTCAATCTTCAACTCCATTTCAAGTCTCCATTAAGTATAAAACTTCATTAACATCATTAGAAATCCATCTCCATCAAGTCTCAAAAACAAAACAAAACAACCTGTGAACATTTGGAGCACTTTTTAAAAACTTCACATCACCAGTATTTTTTGTTGAGTTTTAAAAGGAGTTGGTTTTCAAAGTTCTCTGAACCCAGCCTGCCTCTTTTGGGGGTAAAAATCTGCCCTGCTGAGCTGAAGAGTCTCTCACAGGCTGCAGAGGCAGGCAACGGCGTATTTACCTTAAGTGACAATCTGTACACGGCAGGCATTGATTTGAGAACAGCCATTGTGGTAGCTGTGCTGGCCAGGTATACATCAAGCTGCTTGGAGGTCTCTAGGATGTTGTCTTTCATGATGTCAAAGTAGTCCTCTTGTCATGAGCTCTCTCTCTGCCTGGTAACACGTGCTGATTGAAGCCTGATGACCTCCACCTGTTCCTGCTCTGCTCTGCCTCACCCTCGTTACCTACCAGCTGCACTGCATTCACCACTCATCATGCCCTCTATATAAAGCCTTGCTTTTCAGTCCACACTTGTCAGATCGTCTGCAACCAGCACCAGTTACCTGCCTGTTTATTGAAAACGCCTCTGACTCTTTGCCTGTGATCCCGGACCCGCTCGACTACTTCTGTGTTCTCCAGCCCCGGTAATCTTGACCTGCCTTCCGTCCCTCTTCTACGAATACCGCCTAGTCCTTGACTGTACTGCTGCTTCGTTTCAATTGCTGTTGTGTGTGTGTTTCCCCCAGGACTTCCCGGATCATCCAGCTCCTGCCTTCGCTGTTCGGCTACTGGGGGAACACACACACGCAGACTCTTGGAACTCCTGTACCCCCCCCGGAACCCCTGAAACCCCCAACCCTTAAATAAACTTTTGAACGTGACGCAATTGTGGTCCTCGTCCTGTTTGGTGTCTGACAGTACGATCTGACCAAACATGGACCCAGCGCACGGTCGAACCAGCATGGAAACCGACGAACCAGAACCACCCACCGCCATGCAACGCCTGGAAGAGACAGAGAGAGAGGTAAACCGCAACACTGCTGACATTGCCTCCCTACTTCAAGCCGGCTTGAGCCAGCGTCAGCAGTTCCAGCAGCAACAGCAACAACTTGCAATGATCATTCAACTTCTCACCAACCTTTCTCCTCTGCCTGCTCCCACCGGCCCAGCCCCAGCCAGCCTGCTCACCGGCCCAGCACCCGAGTCTCCTGCCCAGTCCACTGCTACCGTGGCTGCCGGAGCCCCAGAACCCAGGATCGGCAATCCAGAGCGGTTCAGCGGCGACCCAACCCAGGTACGGGCGTTCCTGACGAGCTGCCGTGTCCAGTTTACCCTGCAACCCAGGACTTTTGCCACTGAAGGGGCGAGGGTCGGTTACGTGATCACTCACCTGACGGGCCGAGCTCGACTCTGGGGAACGGCGGAGTTCGAGCGCCAGACCCCAGCATGTGCAACCTTCAACCTATTCGCAGAGGAGATGCTCAAGGTATTCGATTTGGAATCCACAATAGCCGAGGCATCTCGGATCCTGATGAGTATTCGCCAAGGCAGAAGGACTGTTGCGGATTACTCCATCGACTTTCGAACCGTGGCAAGTCGGAGCTCCTGGAACATGGAAGCATTGGTGGATGCTTTCCTCCACAGCCTGGCGGACTACATAAAGGACGAGCTGGTTTCCCATGATCAACCCCCCACTCTTGATGAAGCCATTGCTCTGGCTGTCCGCATCGACCGCAGGATCCAGGCCCGCCGTCATGAGAGAGGGCGCCAGAGTCCATCCACCAGCACACGGAGTGTCCCAACTGCCCTTCTGTCCGCACCTGCCACACCATCTAGCCAGCCGGACCAGTCTGAACCGATGGAGATCGGCCGCACCTCCCTAACCCCTGCAGAGCGCCAGCGACGCATCACCTCCAACTTGTGCCTGTACTGTGGTGGTGATGGTCATCGAGTCGCCACCTGTCCAGCAAAAGCCGGAGCTCACCAGATGTAGGAGGAATCCGGATGAGCTCAATGAACATTCAGCCCTCCATCAGCCGTAAACCCCTCATCCAAGTCTGTCTTCACCTGTCTGATTCCACCCACACCCTGGCAGCCCTGGTGGACTCTGGCGCAGAAGCAAACATTATTGACACAGGACTTGCTCGTCAGCTGGGCTTGGAAAGCCATCGCTTGTCCACTCCTGTTCCAGCCCGGGCCCTGGACGGTCACGCAATTGGCACAGTTACCAGCATCACAGCCCCCATCTCAATGATGGTGTCAGGAAACCACCGAGAGACCATCCGCTTCCACCTGCTCAGCTCTCCAGGCCAACCCCTAATCCTGGGCTACCCTTGGCTCCGTCTCCACAATCCTCACCTCGATTGGGCCTCCGGAACTGTGAAAGAGTGGGGAAATGCCTGCCACCTGACCTGTTTGCGTGCTGCCTCGCTGCCCCCCGGCTCAGTACCCCCCAGCATTGCCCACGACATTTCTAATGTCCCTGAATGTTACCATGGCCTCCGAGAGGTGTTCAACAAGACCAAAGCCACATCTCTGCCCCCACACCGTCCGTACGACTGTGCCATTGATCTCCTCCCTGGGACTGCTCCACCCAAAGGTCACCTCTACTCACTATCCCCTCCTGAAAGAAAAACTATGGAGGATTACATCAGGGACTCCCTGGCAGCTGGACTCATCCGCCCGTCTTCCTCTCCTGCTGGTGCCGGGTTCTTCTTTGTGGGAAAGAAAGATGGTTCTCTTCGCCCCTGCATTGATTATCGAGGTCTGAATGATGTCACAGTGAAGAACCGGTACCCTCTGCCTTTACTCACCTCTGCTTTTGAGTTGCTCCAGGGATCCACTATTTTCACTAAACTGGACCTTAGAAATGCTTACCACCTAGTGCGAGTAAGGGAGGGTGACGAGTGGAAGACAGCATTCAACACCCACACCGGCCATTATGAGTACCTGGTAATGCCATTTGGCCTCACCAACGCCCCAGCGGTATTCCAGGCGCTGGTGAATGATGTGCTGCGGGACATGCTGAATAAATTCGTCTTCGTGTACCTGGACGACATCTTAATTTTCTCCAGAACTCTGTCCGAACACACCCGTCATGTCCAGCTGGTTCTTCGACGGCTCCTGGAGAACTCTCTCTATGTCAAGGCGGAGAAATGCGAGTTCCATGCTCAGACTGTGTCATTCCTGGGATACATCGTCGCTGAAGGCAATATCCAGATGGACCCCGCAAAGGTCTCGGCAGTTACCTCCTGGCCAGTTCCGGGGAATAGGAAGAAGCTGCAGCAATTCCTCGGTTTTGCCAATTTCTACCGGAAATTCATCCGGAACTACAGCTCCGTCGCCGCTCCCCTCACAGCTCTGACCAGCATCAAACACCCCTTTTCCTGGACCCCAGAGGCCAACACAGCCTTTCATACCCTCAAGGCCCGGTTCACCACTGCCCCCATCCTCCAGATGCCGGATTCAGACCGGCAGTTCGTTGTCGAGGTGGATGCCTCAGACGTGGGAGTCGGGGCCATACACTCTCAACGGGCAGAGGAGGACAACAAGTTGCACCCCTGTGCATTTTTCTCTCGCCGGCTTTCACCTGCAGAGCGCAATTATGATGTTGGAAACCGTGAGCTGTTGGCTGTCAAGCTTGCCCTGGAGGAGTGGCGTCACTGGCTGGAGGGGTCCACAGTTCCGTTCCTGGTCTGGACCGATCACAAAAACCTCGAATACATCCGCAATGCCAAACGTCTTAACCCCAGACAGTCCCGCTGGGCCTTGTTTTTCACCAGATTCAACTTCACCCTGTCATACCGCCCAGGTTCTCGGAACACCAAGCCGGACGCTCTCTCCCGTCAGTTTCATAAGGATGACGCCCCTTCCCAGGAACCTGCATCAATTCTGCCCGATCCCTGCGTCGTAGCTGCCCTGACCTGGGATATCGAGGAGGAAATTCAAGAGGCCCTCCGTGACCATCCCAGTCCCAGTGCATGCCCAGACGGTCGTCTCTTCGTCCCAGATAATTTGAGGTCCCGTGTCATACAGTGGGGACACAACTCCCGCCTTGCCTGCCACCCGGGCTCCGCCCGCACCTGCCATCTCCTTGCCCAGCGCTTTTGGTGGTCGTCTTTGAGAAGGGATGTCCGAGAATTCGTCCGTGCCTGCCCCACCTGCAATCAGAACAAGTCCTCCACTCGGCCCCCCGCTGGTTTACTCCAGCCCTTGCCTGTGCCCACACGACCCTGGTCCCACGTCTCCTTGGACTTTGTAACTGGCCTCCCACCATCAGGTGGGATGACTGTCATTCTCACTGTGGTTGACCGGTTTAGCAAGATGGCACACTTCATTCCCCTCCCTAAACTGCCATCTGCCAGAGAGACTGCCCAGGCTGTTCTTGATCATGTCTTCCGTCTACACGGGCTGCCCAGGGATGTTGTCTCTGACCGAGGCCCGCAATTTACCTCTACATTCTGGAAGGAGTTCTGCCGTCTTCTAGGGGCCACAGTGAGTCTCACCTCTGGGTTCCACCCCCAGTCCAATGGTCAATCCGAGCGGGCAAACCAGGAGCTGGAGAAGGCGCTGCGGTGCATGGTTTCTCGCAAACCCCAGGCTTGGGCACAACAACTGATGTGGATAGAGTATGCTCACAACTCCCTCACCTGCTCTGCCACTGGTATGTCACCTTTCCAGTGTGTGTATGGCTACCAGCCCCCCCTGTTCCCCAGCCAGGAAGGAGATGTGTCCTGCCCGTCTGCCCTCGCCTATGCCCGCCGTTGCCGTCGTACCTGGTCACAAGCTCGTGCCACGCTACTCAAGTCAGCTGTCAGCTATGCCACTGGGGCTAACCGCCGAAGATCGCCGGCACCCGCCTACCGTGTTGGCCAGAAGGTGTGGCTGTCAGCCAAGGATCTCCCACTGCGGGTGGAATCGCGTAAACTGGCACCTCGATTCCTCGGCCCGTTCCCTATCCAGAGGGTCATCAGCCCAACCGCAGTCCGGCTCCAGTTGCCAACCTCCATGAGGGTGCACCCTACTTTCCATGTTTCGAAAGTCAAGCCGACGCATGAAAGCCCGCTGGTCCCCGTGCCGCTTCCTCCTCCTCCTCCTCGCCTCGTTGACGGTGGGCTGGTGTACACCGTTCGACGCCTGCTTCGGTCCAGACGGCGAGGTAGGGGCCTCCAGTATCTCGTCGACTGGGAGGGCTATGGACCTGAGGAGAGAACCTGGGTGCCAGCCAGTCGGATTGTGGACCGGACACTCATCGCCGACTTCCACCGTCTGCATCCTGATCAACCTGCAATCCGTAGGGGCCGCCCCAGAGGGGTCCCTAACCGTCCTGCCCGCCCGGCTTCCTGTCATGTGCCTGACCCTGACCCTGTCTCGGTACCTGTCCCGTCTTCTGTCCACGACCCTCCAGCTCCCTCCGAGGATGAGGATGTTCACTCGGACCGCTCGGAGGAATTCTAGCCCTCCACCGGCTCCCCTCCGCCCTCCCGACGTGGTGTCACTCTTGGGGACTTCTGGGGCCGTCCCTTAGGGGGGGGGGTTCTGTCATGAGCTCTCTCTCTGCCTGGTAACACGTGCTGATTGAAGCCTGATGACCTCCACCTGTTCCTGCTCTGCCTCACCCTCGTTACCTACCAGCTGCACTGCATTCACCACTCATCATGCCCTCTATATAAAGCCTTGCTTTTCAGTCCACACTTGTCAGATCGTCTGCAACCAGCACCAGTTACCTGCCTGTTTATTGAAAACGCCTCTGACTCTTTGCCTGTGATCCCGGACCCGCTCGACTACTTCTGTGTTCTCCAGCCCCGGTAATCTTGACCTGCCTTCCGTCCCTCTTCTACGAATACCGCCTAGTCCTTGACTGTACTGCTGCTTCGTTTCAATTGCTGTTGTGTGTGTGTTTCCCCCAGGACTTCCCGGATCATCCAGCTCCTGCCTTCGCTGTTCGGCTACTGGGGGAACACACACACGCAGACTCTTGGAACTCCTGTACCCCCCCCGGAACCCCTGAAACCCCCAACCCTTAAATAAACTTTTGAACGTGATGCAATTGTGGTCCTCGTCCTGTTTGGTGTCTGACACCTCTTCCTCCTCCTCCTGCTCTGACTGGTTAGACTGCACTGGCTCCTGCTCCAACTGGGTCTTGATGTAGTTCATGCCTACACAGAATGTCCATGGGACCAAATAAAGGAAAGAAAAGATTACTGTATGTGTCTCCATAACCAGATATGACCATTAGTGTGACTAGGCTATGGAAATATTGCTCCTCAGTATTTAAAGAACCAATGACTTACCCAGTTTCAGCAATTCCTCATTGCTTGTCCAGGACGTGCGAAACTTTGGAAGTAAAATTGCAGCTGCAATGAGTTCAGGGTCGGAAAGCATGGGTCCAAACCGCTGCTGTATTCCTTCTTGCAGGGCGAAGATCAGTGGCTGGCAGAACTTGGAAGAGGTTATGAGGCGGTCAAGCTTCACAATTAGGAGGGTTATAGTGGGCACCAGCCATCCCATATGGACATTCACCTCTGTCTGCATTATGTTCAGTGCCTTGGCGATAGGGCTCATGGTAGCAGCATATTCAGCCAAGAAGGCAAGTTCTGCAGGGCTGAACCTGTCACACAACAATAGAAAATCATACAAAATGTCATATGGTGATAACATTTGGAACATACACAGATAATACTAAATATTACATTAGTTAATATTGCATAAGCAATAAGAATTTAACTGCTATTTGTATAGATTTATGGAAGACAATGTGTTTGTGCAGCATAACACTTACATGGGGACTTTAAGTGCAATGCAAACTGCTCTGATGGCTCCATCTCCACTTTCTTGGATGATTCTTAGCAATCGTTCCACGGAAAGAAAGAGGGAGTTCCACCTAGTATCATTTGGGCGAATGAGTTGGAGCTTGCATTCCCTCTCAATCACCTCTGCAGCTGTAGTGGAGCGAGCACTCTTGTTCCACAGTGCTGTGCACTTTGCAAATGCTGCACGGGAAAATTTTTTGTAGACCTGATCTGAGTTGGCTTTTGCAGCATCTACTGTTGAGATCAAGTTCAGAAGATGGCATGCACAACGGTGATGCTTAGGGAGCTGATATTCAGAGCAACTATCCTCTTCATCCATGAGACCTTGTATCTCAACACCCACTATCTCCTCTTCCACATCTTCAGCATTCTCACTGTCACTCACATCTTCCCCCTCCCCCTCAACCGAACTCTCTTCATCACAACCATAAACCCTGAAGGCCTTGATGAAATTTGAAGCATTGTCAGTAGTGGTCCTGACAATCTTCTCGCGAATGTTGTATTCAGTATGGATGTCATTAAGGGCTCCAGCTAATACATCAAATGTATGGGATCCTTTAAGCCTTCTGCACGCAAGCGCAATCGAACATCTCTCTAGACTGTCTGGGTCGATCCAGTGGGCAGTCACCCCAATAAAACTTTGACGAAAAGCCGTCCAGCAGTCTGTAGTTGTTGCGATGTATTCAATGTTTTGCATCACGTTCCTTACTCTGACTTTCATTTCCTCTGCTGTTTTTTTTATTTTAGCTCTGACTGTTGTTCTGGACATCACTGTGTAGTTTGGCATAGTATGCTGTATTAAATGTATAAATCCTGGTTGCTCCACAACTCCAAAGGGATGCAAACCCTGAACAACAAAGGTGATGACTACCTGATCCATACTCTTTTGTGTAGCTTTGGTGTCCTCTATTCTCTGCTGCTTACTGTTTGACTCACTCTCACCAGCAGGCAAGCTTCCCTTCCTCTTAATTGTGGGTTTTGTCAGTTGAAGGTATCGTTGGAGCTGAAGTTCATGCTTTCTCTGAAAATAAAAAGTAACAATATACTCTTGGTTAATTAATTTGTTCAACCTAATACTCCTATAATGATGGAGGTTACTGTCCAAAGTTTATAGCAACTAGTGCAATGCCCATTCAAATATGCTATTCCTGTAGAAATCCTGTAGCCCAATTACATGCCAACAGGTAGGCCTGCTGCAGCAACGCATTCGCGCCCATCTCTCCCTCCGTTTCCCGCTAAGTATCCACCCATAATTTTAAGTTAGCAATCTACTAGCTTTATCTTCCCACCATTTTGGTCTAGCTTCTACGCTGAATTTATAATAGCCATAACCTTTATGTTATTTTGTTACGGTTGCTATATCATGTCAAGAAGACGCATTTCGCAAGGTTGCAGCATAAATAACACGTTACTAACTAAAATAAATAGCACTACAACATGCAAAAGCAGCGGGACATTAACGTTAACTATCACTAACTTAGCTAACGTTAACGTTAGATAGCATAACAAGTTTGCTTACCTCAACATGCTTCTTCAAATTTGAAGGAGAGTTCTTGAAGGCCAGCAACTCGTTTTTTCTGGGCAGGCATAATTTGCATTGGAACCTCCACGAGTCGTTTTTTGCTCCTTTTATTTCAAATAGTTGTTGTAAATACGGCCACGGGTGGCTTATTGATTCAGGCTCTGACTCCATGTCTGCTAAGGCACCAGACTATGCGAGACTACGACCGTTGGAAAAGTTGAAGGGCTCTAGTTTAGAATCTTTGGTTAGAAGGAGTATATCTGATTGGGTCAGAGCCAGGTGATTGGGTCAAAAAGACTAGCGTTCTATATCTATGGCAACCAAACTTCACTGGTGAGTCATGTGTGCTGGTGCTGGCCAGGAAGACGTTTTGGTAGGGGGAAAACTTTTATCAGAAAATGTAACGAAACGTATTGTAGAAATGTAGCGGAGTAGAAGTATAGATAATTGCTGCAAAATGTAACGAAGTAAAAGTAAAAAGTATGCACTATTTATTCTACTTAAGTACAGATACGTGAAAAATGTACTTAAGTACAGTAACGAAGTATTTGTACTTCGTTACATTCCACCACTGCATGTTGCTAAGCTACAAGTTTGAAGCTAACGCCAGCTTGCTTGCTTACTTGATTAGCCGAGTCGTTTTAAACAGACTTCACACACTCCGTTCAAATAAAAAACACAAATTAATTGTAACTTACATTGGGTGTGGTAGGAAAACGTCCGTTTCGTCGTCATTTGTTGGACGAACCAGACAACAAGAATGTAAACTTTTTTCCAAGAGGATGCTTTACAGCAGTGCCTGAATCGCAAGGAGAACGCTACTGCGCATGCGCACAAGTTAATTATGGGATGTGTAGTTTTAGGGAGCACCAGATTGTATGCATTAGAAGCTGAGACAGTTGGATTCACAGGTGACACCTGTGCCAGTGTTCTGATTAGCCCAGGAACTACTCTGGGAGCTTAACGAGCGCAGCTGGCTTTAGGTCATTATGACATCAAAGCCATTCAAGTCTATGGGGGGAAAAATGAGGTTTTTAAGATTTTTAATCCCCTATTTCTCAAAGGACATGACAGTCTGGCAAAGAGTGTTCCTCCTGGCGCTGCTTAAATGCTATGGCTGATGAGGAGAGTGACAACAGGTGTGACAGCGCATGCGCTGATGATTGGGCAGCTCCCCTGCTGTGCGGCCCGCCAGCCAATTTTCAAAACCCAATGTGGCCAAAATGTTTGCCCACCCCTGCGCTATGGTTCCGCTACACTGTTCCGCTACACTGCATTGATGAGAAAATGCAAAGTGTAAAAAAGGTCTATATAGATGGCTGTCTGTCAAGCTGGACCGCAACAGTCCCGCCCACTGCCGATTTCGGAAGTAAGAAGTGGAGTATAAGCCATAAAATCGTAACCGTCCATGGTAGACTTAAAACCAGCTACGACATGACTAAGCGATTGCACATGCTCATATAGACGCCAACATTTAATGGGGCATCAGGCTACTTTTGAGAAAAAGAAAAAAAAAATCACGATTTAACAGAAAAGTACTACACTACCCAAAATGTGTAAGTTTAAAAGTTTACTACACTACCAAAAATGTGTTAGTTTAAAGGGACACCAGGCAACGTTTTCGTGTTAATTACTCATCTTCGTAAGTCGGTATATGGTTAAATGACTCATTACAGGGCGAATGAAGACTCTCTCACCCGCCCCTACTGCCTGTAGGAAGAATATCCCGCTTGCAAGTTTAGTGTATCGTACCCGCCGACCGAAGCAGGATCAGTTTACATCCTGCATCCACAGCACACAGGGCAGGCTAATGAAACGCTAGTGATGAAACGTGTGTATAATGGCAGAGCCGGCGAAGAAGCAACGAAAACCCTTGACGGAAGATGCAAAGAAAAGGAAAAGAGCTTCAGACCGAGCGAGGGGGAGTTTCGTAGAGAAAAAGCATCAGGCTTGCCAGGCTTTTTTCGTTTTTCTGTTAGTTTTTTTGCTCGAAATGGTATGTTGTACGAGTATGAGTCACATCGTAGCTAGTTAGCCTAAGGCATGGTCTAAAACTCTTTATATACGGATTTTTCCAGACGTAGATTTGAGAAATGAATGGGAAACTTCCGGAAACTAAGCTCTCTCGGAGGAGGGGCGGGACTGTTGCGCTCTATAGCATTCTGCCTGTGTTTGGATGGTGATCTCTCTGTCTGTCTGTCTGTCTATCTGTCTGTCTGTCTGTCTCTCTCCAGCTCATAGAGCTATATGTTTTGTTACATAGGCCTGCTATTTCTATAGCTAATGTCTGTTGTCCCTGTCTGTTTGCTGGTCTGTCTTTCCATCTAGCTCTCTAGCTATGTTTGGCTACATACGGTATATGCATAGCCAATGTCTCTAAGTCCCTGTTTGCCTGGCTGTCTGCCTGCCTGTCTAGCCTGTTGTCTATATGGAATCTGCACTGCGGTTTGGAAGTCACCTTTCTGTCCTTCCCATGAATCTTTCATTTCAGTCGGGCTTCTTCAAGAGTGAGTACCAGCAGAGGCTGCTGGAGGCCGAAGCTGCGCACGCAGGAGAGGAAGCAGAATAACCGCTGTGTGTGTGTATGTCTGTGTGTCTGTGTCTGTGTATCCTACCCGAAACTAGAAAGTTGCTATGTCAGTAATTGCCTACAGATGTCCGCTTAGACAATAGCAGAAGTGTCGTTCATAAGGTTATGTGCCATCAAAATGATTTTGGAAACGTTATGTTAAGGTCAAACAACTGTTAAAGGTGCCTTTAATCTCTATTTCTATTCTATGCAAGTAGTACTTATTGGTGCACTAACAATATCCTAGTGGCACTTAGTCTAATCCAAAAAATGGAA
Source organism: Alosa sapidissima (assembly GCF_018492685.1). Taxonomy (NCBI): domain Eukaryota; kingdom Metazoa; phylum Chordata; class Actinopteri; order Clupeiformes; family Clupeidae; genus Alosa; species Alosa sapidissima. The sequence continues at coordinate 35,533,618 of NC_055959.1, read as the reverse complement.
ATAGGTCTTTGAATTGACAGTACTGTAGTTAAGCTAGTATAACCTATGCAACACAATTACCTTTGGACTAACTCTTTATTGGGGTAGGCTCCAAACATTTATTTTGGAATTTGAGTGTACAGTTTTGTCATTAGCCTAATCTATGTATTTTACATTTCCTTACAAAATAGATATTAGCGTAGGACTATCAAGCATTAATAACCCAATGATACAGACATTAGGCTCGAAATTAGGCTGTTGTAGCCTAAATTAAACTTGTAACAGAGGTAAATATCGTAGCAAATAGCCTTTATTGTACCTTGATTGTTGTAACTAAGTCACTTTGGATGAAAGCGTCAGCAGGATAACTAAATGTAAATGTAAATGGAAGGACATCTTCTCTCCTTCTGCTATAAGATTACTCAACACTCTTGCTCTGTCGCCATGAAACGAGATGCACATGGACCTCTTTGCACTGTATGCATTTTTGTACCATTTGTACAAAACTACTGACTGAGCTATCTTCTAGCTGTACCAAAAAATTTACGCCAACGTTGTTGTGTTGTAATAAAAGCTATCTTATCTTGTCTTATCTTATCTTATCTAATCGTATCTCTAATAAGCTATCTTATCTTATCTTATCTTATTTTACATTTTTGTACTGGAGATGGAATGGCATATTAGTTTTCTTTCATCTTTATGCTAAATCATTAGCCAGTCATACCTTATTATGCTGAACAAATATATCTCATGCTCATGTTTGCTTTTTCTCATGTTCATGTTGTTATTACGGTCATTACTGTTGTCATGATTAATGATTAATAATAGCTTTTATTAAAGCTTGCTAACCTTTCAAGCTAAAGTCCTTGGTTCAAATCCCATCTGAGTCATTCATTTTCTAAATCACTTTGGACAAATGCATACTGAGCCAGGGCCCAGTTTCCCGATAACGACGGAGACACGCTCATAAGAGGGGTTTCTACGATTCATCTTACGATTGTTCGTTTGTTTTTTCCGACTGTTTCCCGAACATGCTCGTAGCGTTAATGCATGCACTGCTCTTAAGATGCTCTTAAGGGGAGCTGTCCACGTTAATAGTTCTGAAATATCCTCTGATTTGATGGTGATGTCAGGTGACTGCATGTCACAGCTATAAACCTACCGTTTAAACTTCAGACACATTAATTCACATCAACACGAAAATAGAAACACTTTGACATCTGCATGTAAGCATCCCAAGTAGGTTATATACCACACACAGACATAAATAATTGTAATTAGACTCTGAGGGGCAGCCGTGGCCCACTGGTTAGCACTCTGGACTTGTAACCGGAGGGTTGCCGGTTCAGTCCAGCTCACTGCGCCGGGATTAGTGTGTGCTTCACCGCACTGTGTGTTCACTGTGTGCTGTTTGTGCTTCACTAATTCACCGATTGGGTTAAATGCAGAGACCAAATTTCTCTCACGGGATCAAAAAAGTATATATACTTATACTTATACTTATACTATAATTATTTAAGATTAAATTGTTGCACCATGCAATAATTTTTAGCTATGACACTTAAGAACACGTTTGAAGATAAGAAAGAAGTCGAGTAAGAAAGTGAGAAAATGTGTAGGCTTAGATTTTGATGCTGTAGGCCTACAGACTAAACCACATGTTCCCTTATTTGCTTTTACCTCATAGGCCTAATAAAATATTTCCCTCACTTAGCAAAGATAATGGCAAACTATTCTGGCAACGTCTCGTTTCATAACTTGATTGCATTTTTGTCCGCTTTTCATCACATTATTATGACCATTAAATGTAGGCTATGCTATTTTGCACGCTAAAATCTAATTAATCACAGGTAAACACAATAAAGAATGGGAACGTAAATTGGATTATGTATTCTAAGTTGTAATTCCTCTGTATGTCCTGTTGGTGACCTCAGTGAGAAGTAGCCTACTGTTAAGACGCTCTAAGCTGGTAACGAGAACTCTGGAGCACTCGTAGATCTACGAGTGTTTTCACGACGCTCTTAAGCTACGATGGTTTCGGGAAACAGTCGGCAAATCTTAAGATGTTCGTAAGAGGGACTTTACGACGCTCTTAGGCTTAAGATGCTTTCGGGGAACTGGGCCCAGGCCTGAAAACCAAAGTGAAGTATAAATAGTACTCGCTTCAGATTGGGGTCTGCAAAACAACTTACAAACCGATAAGAAACATGTAATACATATGCTAGTTACTTTCTCATACACCATTTATTATGATCTTTATTATGATTTTGCCATCTATATTATTGTTAATAAACATGTTATGCATGCAATATGTTTTTTGTGACTTGTAAGTATTTCATTAATGTTATCTAATGATCGTGAAGACTTAACTAACCATTTAGTAATACCTTATAAATGGTTAACTACACATTTACAATATGTTTGTGACTTATAGTGACACAGTATAAGAAAAACTTGGTCACAGCACACTCCTTTTATTTTTATCCCAGCGTTTCAGCCTGTCAGCCTTAGAGTCCATAGGTGTGAGACCCAAAAGCAAATCGAAATGCATCAATTGATACTTACTGCATGCGTGTAACCCATGATATTGAACAACTACTGTATTAAAGGATAAAATAAACAGAAAAAGAGATCGAGTGTGCGGTGGCCAAGTTTTTATTAGTTTATTTTCCCTTGCCAGCACCTCGGAGGGTGTGCATTCTTTTCGTTATTTATATGCAAGGGACTTATAAACTACTATAGTAATTTACAAATGTTATCTAATAATAGTAAATACCTAACAAACCATTTTGTCAGGGTACGGCAGGATAGGACCCAAGCGCAAGACTTCAAAACAAAAACAGAAACAAAGAGGACTGGACCAGACTAACAAGTCAATAACGGGGAACAAGTGTGAGCAGAAATGGAGGGAAACTAATGAGACAGGAAGTGCAGAACATATATGGAGATAGGCGGGGACAAAGACAGATGACAGACAGGTAAACACAGAGCACAAGTGGAAACAGCAAATGCAGACAGACACAGGGCAATGCACAAAATGGCCACCAGGGTGGCACAAAGTCAATCAGTCCATGCAGAATCCTGACACATTTATTAATACCATGTGAATAGTTATAATAAAGCATATCGCCCCGACCCCCACCCCATGCTCTCCTCCCTGTTCACCCTCCAATATATAAACATACCCATCATGTATCACATCACATCACATCACATCACTTACATCACTCACTGAACACTTCTGAATGCTGAACTTGATACAAAATATGGCTGCTGTCTTTACAGCACTGTTCATTCTTGCAGGTAAGTGCCACTAGAACAGTTACATTACAGGACAGTAATGATGCATACACTTCTGATGACGTGTCGCTATGATGTGACGCTATGATAACATGTTATTTAACTGAATGATGATGCAAATGACAAATATCTCCATAGTAGTATACTGTAGCATCAAGTGATCAAATGAAAATTAAGCAATGATACAAAAAGTGTGCCCGGGGTGAAGGGAAATCTCAGTGATCAGTGATTTTTGGCAGGGTATACAGTACTACCCTATAGGGAAATATGAGACAGCATTGGTGGTAGGTTTTTGTGTTTTATCACTGTGTTTATATCTTTTCCATGCGTAATGCAGGGATATATATTACATGCATCAATGTACCAAAATGGGGGCGCCTAGGGGTTTGGATAAAGCACTATATTGCTGCAATATACAGTATGTGCAATATATAGATGTTGAACTGTTTTACTGTATCTCACCTGGTGGATAAGGTTAGGTTTAGGTTTATTATGAAGCCCTTTAAAAACAACAACAGTTGACCAAAGTAAACTAAGAAAAAAAGGGGAAAAAACATACAGTAGCACAGTTTATAATCACTGGCGTAGAATTTATGGGGCAGAATTGGGCATTGATAGGGTAGTGGCTAAGGAGCTGGGCTAGCATACAGTAGTGGGCTCAATTCTCGGCTTTCTACGTTGTGCCCTTGAGCAAGGCACTTAACCCCGAGTTGCTCTGGGGAGAATGGCTCTTGTAATATAATTGACATAATAAGTCACTTTTGAAGTCTGCTAAATGAATGACTATGCAATGTAAATACTGACTTAACCCTCCTGTTATCCTTGGGGTCAATTTGACCCCAAGCAACGTTTAACATCATAAAATATATGGTTCACTTTTTTTTTTTGCTTCATATTTCATGACTTTCCTCAATTGAAGGGTTCAACAGAGTAAGCATGACATTTGTACAATAATATGTTTTCAATGTCCTGTACAAATATTTTACAGTACATTCGTGTTCCTTGGAGTCAGTTTGACCCCAGCTGTATGAAACATAAGATGCATGAATATTTGACACATTATGGATATTATTATTGTAATAGTATGAGAACATATTGTTATTATCATTATTACATATACAAGTACATATTACATAAGTAATTTTGGCAGGACTGTATAAGTCAAAAGGTGAAGCCTTTGGGCTGCTGACACTGGATGGGTAATATTGCCAGCCAGGGTTCCACGGTTCATAAAGGGGTGTGGGGGAGTGGGATTGTTTTGTAGGGCTTTTGATGATAGTTATTACACTCTTGTTAAGTACCTGTCACAAAAAACTGGGTAACAATATGAATTATAATCATTTTCTGAGGATTTATTTAGCTGGGGTCAAATTGACCCCAAGGATAAAGCACGTCGGTAAGATTTGAGGGTATAACACAAGGGATATTATGACTAGGTATACATTACACAATGTCACTGCAACAGAAATATAAATAAATACTGTTAGATCATTTAGGGAAGGCGCGTGCCAACACAGTGACAAGGACCTAGAGGGAAGGAAACCAGCAAAAAATGAAGAACCTGACATAACAAAACAATGAGGGGAATCAGTAGACTATGAACGGAAGAATAAGGAGGAAGTGTTTACATAAACAATCATGAACATAACAAATGGGGCCAACTAACAGGAACAATAGAATATGCCACTGAAAGGTCTTGCTTGAACAAAGCTTTTCCCCCTTCTCCCCTCCATTTTTAGCTGACACAGTTGTATGATACTCAGTGACTGTGAGTCAAAAAGAAGGCCCTATGCATGGTGGGTGAATATCAGGGCTTAGGCTAGGCTACTCACAGGGTCTGACTCGGACCACTATTCCTCTCTGATTGCGCTCTTCCATACTCAATATAAAACAGATCAAAAACTTTCTTTGGAGCAAATACATTTGACCCTAATTTTATATTAGCTTTATTTATAGCTTATAAGTAGGCTAGGCTACACAGGGCACGTGACTGAAGCATTCCGTTCGCATAGCGCCTGCTGCAACAATTAGCTTCCACTACAATCCACAGACCTAGCTACACCAGATGATAGATGTCCGTACAGGCTACATACGAAAACATTAGACTTTAAAAAAATGAACTTTTATTTTTCTTATCTGTATGTTTTTTTTTTTACTACACCTAATGTGTTTCCTTTTCAGGACATCCAATGGTGATGGCTTATAACATTGAGTCTATGCCTTGGAGAAACATACAACTGAAGCATGCTGCTGAAGGCTTTGGCTACAGAGTGATTCAGCACAGTGACTCAAGGTATGTGTGTGTGTGTGTGTGTGTGTGTGTGCGTGTGCGTGTGTGTGTTTGTGGTAGCCCACGGTATGGATATGGGGAAGTTCTCTACAAACTCATTTAATGCAGTTAGATCACTTGTACATCAGTACAATCATGGCTAATTGTCTCATTTGGTAAATGGAAAAGCAGCTTTCAAATAGTTTGAACATTGCGTTCACTTCTCATAACCTCTCTTTTTCTACTTTGTTTCTTTTATGTCTCTCTCTTGCATTTCATCTATACTTTACTTTTTAAACTTTTTCCCCCCTTGTATGCTTTTATGTACTATACCGTTTGCTTTTGGCTATGTAAAGCACATTGAATGTGCAATATAAATACATTTGCTTTGTTCACAGTCTGTTGGTGAGTGCCCCTCTAGAGCAGCACGGTGTGGATAGGAGAGGACGGGTTTACCAATGCCAGGTCTCAGACAGCTCCTGTTCACCACTACAAATAAATGGTAAGAGTTGTAGAAAATATAGATGTGGATATATGCTCACTACTCAGTATGTCCACTCATGAGAGTTTCTTCAGTCGTACTCATTTTTAGTGACATGTAGTCTCTTATTTATGTCTATGCATGCAGTCTACATGTAGGTTTCATATTTGATACATTAAACCTATTTTTGGTCTTTAGTCCTTAACTTGACTTCATTTAATAAGCTGTTGCTCTGATATCTGCTGATAGTTTTTATTTTGTACATACAATGTAAAGGTCCTATTTTGTTTTTCATTCTCTCTCTGATTTTTCTTCTGATTGTTCCATTGACTGTTCTTATTTTCTAACAGTTCCCCCACATGGAGTCAATATGTCCCTTGGCCTTTCAATGAGCAAGACTGAAACATCCACAAAGACCATGGTAGGCAGGCCTATTTCCTTGTCTCTTTTTTTTTTTACTTATTCATTTGTCACCTATTTTCCATCCACACACAGACCTGTACACTTCACTATGTCCCTATAAAGAAGTGTAAAGGCACATTTTATTGGCTGTAGCATTTTAATAACTATGGCTATTGCTACACTGTGTAACATAGGAGCATATTGTAATGGCGACATGCTTCAGTCATTAAAAAGTGTTACCCTTCAGGTTTGTGGCCCAACCATCCCAAAAGAGTGTGAAGGAGTCACTCTCTATGGTGGGATGTGTTTCAGCATTGATCCACTTCACTCTGGACTTCAAGAAGGACCTGTGCCAGCCTCTCTTGAAGGTAGCCTACACAAACAGACGATCTTCCAACTTAATAGAGTAGTAGGCACCCTTATAGGAACAGACCAACTTTTGGGGAATTTAGCTTATTTGCTACCCCAAAGTCAACTACCCTTCTGTTCACTGTGTGTGCAATAATGCAGTCTGACACTGTTAGCCTAGCTTAGCACAATTCGCTGGACGTGGGTTACACCAGGTAGCAAGAAGCCTATATCTAAAAGGGAGCTGTTTCATCTTCAATTTACATACTGTAAGTGATAGGTTTCAATACATTTATACAAAGTTCAGTTGTGAAAATCAGTTGTGTTTTTAAAATGTGGTTTCTATACAGGTACTGTAGATTGGCCTTACGCCCAGCCTTTTTGTTCTGTTGTGTGCCAACAGCTTGTAAAGATACTGATATCGTTTTTCTGCTGGATGGGTCTGGGAGTGTGGCATTTTACCAGTTCAGTGCCATGAAAACATTTGTGAAAAATCTCATCAGAAGACTCCTGAAGCCATACACCTTAGTGAGTCCTGACCCAATATTATCTTAATGTTGGTTCATTATCTTTAGTCTTGAATGGTACCAGGGGTATTTAGTTATGTATTTGTGTATTTATTTATTTGCAGTTTGCCTTTGTACAATACGCCAGCTACACTAACATCCATGTGAAATTCAATCAGTTTGAGAGAACAAGATGGGAATATCAGCTGGACAGAATCTATCAGACTGGAGGAGGCACAAGAACTGCAGGAGCCATCCGGACAGTTGTGTATGTCTTAAATGAAGACTAAGTGTAGTCTCACCTGAGACCATCATCTGTTTTAACCGCTCCGTTATCCTCCAGCACAAGAAAAGGGTTACTTGCACTGGGATTTTCTTGCTCAGTCATAAGTGTCAAATCCAGTAACTATGTCTGATGATTATGAAGAGCATATAATAGTATATGATCATATAAAGTATATATCACAAATCTATTCCTATTTTTACAGAAACAATGTATTTGATTCCTCTGCTGGAGCGAGACCAAATGCCAACAGGATTCTCATTGTCATCACAGATGGACAGTCATGGGATTCTTCAGACTACCCCAGTGTCACAGCTCTGGCTGATGGAAAAAACATAATTAGATATGCCATTGGGGTATGAAGTGCTGTACAGTGACATACTTGACCGAGTTGTCTTGAACGCAGCCACACGGTGCTATTGCAATTCACTTGTATTGTATTTACAATTATATACAATGTGGTATTACAAGAGAGTCGGCCCAGCGCTAGTTGTTTTCCATGCTAAATGCTAACTTCAGTGGATATCTGGACAGCACTAGCAGTTATTTCTAGGTCATTTTGGATGTTTTAAACTGAAGGGGGGGGGGGCACATAGCACCTTTAAGCACAGCACAGACACCCATCTTCACCAGTATGATAAATCCCTAGTGTTGATGGTCCTGGTGGTTAACAGTTGATTTTAAGGAAGCTTTTTAATATAAATTCTCAAAATCAAATATAGGACTTGTCTGGGTGTGTTGTGCTACGTCTCCCCAGAGAGTGTCACTAATGAGAGATGCTAATTCTCCTCCTTATGTGACAGGTTGGCAATGCCTTTAACCATCAGTGGGCACGCAATGAGCTCAGGAGCATTGCATCCTCACCCGTACCAGATCACATGTTTAAAGTGGACAGCTTTGAGGCACTCAACAAAATCAGCAGCAAACTGGAGAAGAGCATCATTGCCATAGAAGGTATAGGTACATTTGGGATTCATCAGAATGTGCTATCCAGTTTATAATCAGAAAATGAAACATCTTAACCCAGAGGGATGATGGAGTTTTGGTCAAAAACTAGGAGCTGACAGGTTAAAGGAAAGATCCGGACTTAAAACAACCTGGGGCCTGGTAGCCACCTATCTACAGTATCTGAGTGGAATGCATTTCAATTGGCATATCATTATTTTGACTTTATGTCTGGCTTTTTTGTCAGAGATACTGCAGCACACCCTGGTGGTCAAGTCATATGTAATAGCAGGTTGTGACACAGATCTCTAAGATCTCTTTATCTTCAGGAACCCAAAACACTGGTGGTGATGCCACAACGATGGAATTTGCCCAGAATGGATTCAGCGCAGCTCTTTTGTCAAGGCCATATGTATGTTCTCATAATTATTTAATTTATACTGTAAAGGTTAAGATGACTGATGTTTACCAGACACCTTTATCTAAAGCGACATGCACTCACAATGGTGGATTTGAGAATTGAACCTGTGCCATGCAACCCATTGAACCTGTGCTATGCTACCCCTGATCCAACATGCCCACATTGAACCTGTGCCATGCTACCCCTGATCCAACATGCCCACATTGTATGCTGTATTATTATGACCGCCTCGCAGCGAAGCGATCGCACAGCGATAGGTTTTTTTTTTTTTTCACATGGCCAAATTTCTGTCAAAGATTCCCGAACACTGAAAGACCAGGGTACACAAAACTTGGTGGGCATGTAGCCCCACATGGATAGCATGGAACCATCGTTTTTCGTTTTGATCTGTAGCCCCCCCGCTGGACTGGACCCCCCGAAAGGAGGGTAGGGCAGACACAGTTTTCTGTGAATATCTCAAGAACCGTAGGGTTTAGGAGGACTACCTTTTTTTTGTATGTTGATCTTAAGGGGCCATGTCAACCCATTCCATAAGAACTCATTTCATGTATAGCGCCACCTAGTTAAAAACAAAAAAAGTAAAAATTAGGTGTTGTAATCGCAGGTATCTGTGACCTAACATAGTCAAAACTGCACGAAATTGGAAGTGTAGGTTCATTATGACACCATCTGAATGCACGCCAAGTTTTGTGGAATTCCGTTCATGGGGGGCCACACAATAAATTAATTTATGTTACTGTACACCAACTGGCCTGTACAGTAGGTGGCCGGAGACAGTTTTCTGTGAATATCTCGAGAACCGTAGGGCCTAGGAGGACCACCTTTTTTTGGTATGTTGGTCTTAAGGGGCCATGTCAACCCATCCCATTACCACTTATTTCATGTATAGCGCCACCTAGTTAAAAATTAAAAATAAAAAAATTAGGTGTATCACAATATCTCTGGCTGACATGGTCAAAACTGCACGAAATTGAAAGTGTAGGATCATTATGACACCCTCCGAATGCATGCCAAGTTTTGTGAACTTTCGTTCATGGGGGGGCATACACTAAAATAATTTATGTGTACATTTAGTGACCATACACCAACAGAGTTTTCTGTGAATATCTTGAGAACCGTAGGGCCTAAGATGACCAATTTTTTGCGTATGTTTGCCTCCAGGGGTCATGTTAACCCATTCCATATGCACACATGTGCATAAACAGATACACACGCACACACATACATTCACAGTAATCATACGTATGACACATACTCACACAGTAGACATATGTACGCATGCATGCACATGCACACACACAGACACATACGCAGGCACACACACAAGCACATGCACGCATACACACACACACACACACACACACACACCCACCCACACACACATAAACATAAACATGTACGCGCACACATGCACACAATTCAAGAATTTCTCAGAATTATGAACAGGCAAGATGGGGGTGGGGTTGTATAAAATGTATTTTACATGTGAAATCTATGAACTAATCATGTTTTGGTACTTGTTGTCTAGCAGATACCAGTGAGAATTGAGTGTGCATAATGCAATTTGGTGAGACAGTTAGAATCATATGCCTTTCAGCGTGTGTAAAAAATGTGCTGGACTGGGCGGTGGTCATATTTTGTACCGCTCTGCGGTACATCTAGTTTGTATAGGTCTGAGTTACAAAATGGCTGATCCTCTTTTTAAAAAATAGACTTGTATTGTATAATACTAATAATAGGACAATTCTGCATAATTATTAGCTATTAGTGATAATACAATTCACATGACCATATAGCCTACCTTTATGACTGGTAGATGCTGAAATGCTTAGGTCCAGATATAATGGCATGTTTAGACCGTCTTTCAGTGGATCACAATTGCAAGGTCTGACTGGGACTTTCTGTGTTGATGTTAATGAAAAGGAGCTTTTATGGTTTTCTCTCTTGCAGGAGAGGTTTCTAGTGAGTGTGGTTGGGGCAAATGAGTGGAGAGGGGGTTATCAGGACATCCCTCTATCCAGCATGAGGCCAAGGTTTAGGAGGGTTGATCAGGTCACTCCTGACAGTTATGTTGGTGAGAGTCCGTCCGTTAACCGAAACTGCTAAAATATAGTCTTGTCAGAAGTTAGTGTACAGGTTTGTGAGGCTTATTAGCCCATCATACATTAGAACTCATTCTTAGTAGGCCTATGGTACAGCACACCAGGTAGCAGGAATACTAAACATCTATCTTATCTCTTATGGTACAGCACACCAGGTAGCAGTAGGTCTAAACATCTATCTTATCTCTTATGGTACAGCACACCAGGTAGCAGGAATGCTAAACATCTATCTATCTATCTTATCTCTCTTACAGTATGTCATAATGAATGCTAGCATCTATCTTATCTCTCTTATGTTATAATGAATGCTAGCATCTATCTTCTCTCTCTCTGCACTGACGATCAGGCTACTCCATGGCTGTAGCAAATGGTTACCGAGAGAGCTACATAGTAATGGGAGCCCCCAGGTATGACCACAAAGGCCTTGTCATGGTCTTCCGTCCTGGAAACACACTACTGAGGAGTTTCACACAGGTAAGTTGTCTCATTCTGAAGGTTATGGTGATTAACTAATCCTTTTTTTATGGTCTCAGAACCCTTCCCCAACTTCACCGTCAGTGTCTCACAAACATTCTCTCTCTCTCTGTATCTCTCTCTCTCTTTGTATATATCCTCTCTCTCTCAATAAAAATTCAATTAAATTCAAGTGAGCTGAAGTGGCATTACATATATTTGTTTGCATTGCCCAAGCAGAACATAAGTTTTACATACAGAGTACATGGGTTACAGTGTATGGCAAACATAGACATATCCATCAAAGGTCAAAATCCCTGTGCACAGCCCTTCTTGCTCCAGGTGCTGATGGTGTGCAGTATGGAAAAGTCAAAAGAGTAGTATACATCGCACACTGGAGCTGGAGGGTATATTTTGCTGACTTTATTTGGCGTGAACAACGCGTTTCGGAAGTTGCTTCATCAGGTTCACGTTCGAGAACCTGATGAATACATCGCACACTAAATAAAGTCAGCAAAATATACCCACCAGTGTGCGATGTATACTACTCTTTTGACATACTGTAGACATATCCATCTCTCTCTCTTTCAGTCTCAGATCGGGGCATACTTTGGAGCAGAGGTGTGTGTGGTGGATTTGGACGGAGACTCCAACACTGATCTGATTCTGGCATCTGCCCCCATGCACACAGAGGGAGAGAGAGAGGGAAAAGTGTTTGTCTACAGCATATCATATTATCAGGTGATATGTAACAGGCAATGGGACACAGGTCTTTGAGCTGAATTGTTAATAAAATTGAGTCAGAGTATTGGCTGTCAGAGTCCTAGTGAAGCATTTCTCACTTTAATGAAAATTAATGTGATCCACTTTTATTTCCATCACAAAAAATGAATATCACACACACACACACACACACACACACACACACACACACACACACGCACACATCAACTTTGGGGGGAACTTTAAGAGTACATGAAGAAATGGTTGTCTGCACACACATTATCCTGAATTTAACTTAGATTTCCACTATGGTGGAGTACTGGAGCTCCAATCTTTATTTAAGCCTGTCTTTCCCTAGTACTTCTACTTCTACCGCTACTCCTTCTACTTTCAATACACCAGCGTGCAAGACACCGGCGTGTCCCTGCTGGGGATGGAGGGCCAGAGGGGGAGGTTCGGCTCGTCTCTGGCCAGCCTGGCTGACCAGAACGGGGACGGTATCAGGGACGTGGCCGTGGGAGCTCCTCTGGAGGATAACGGACAGGGCAGCGTGTACATCTTCAACGGGAGGATAGGAGGAATCAACCCCACCTACTCACAGGTGAGAGAGAGAGAGAGAGAGAGAGAGTTCACCTTTAGTGGGAGGAGAGGAGGAATCAACCCCACATACTCACAGGTGAGAGAGAGAGAGAGAGAGAGAGAGAGAGTTCACCTTTAGTGGGAGGAGAGGAGGAATCAACCCCACCTACTCACAGGTGAGAGAGAGAGAGGAGAGAGAGAGAGAGAGAGTTCACCTTTAGTGGGAGGAGAGGAGGAATCAACCCCACCTACTCACAGGTGAGAGAGAGAGAGAGAGAGAGAGAGAGACAGAGATAGATCAATATATCTTACAACATCTTATAGTAGTGTAATGTAGTTATAAGTAGGCAGGATCAGTGGTATAATGCATTATTCAAAATTATGTAAGATTTTTGAATATATAACCATTACTTACAATACATTAAAGCTACAGGTCATAATGCATTATGAATATTACCATAGAGTCTCATGCCTGTTTGCAAATGAATACAATAATTATTATAATGACTTATGATCACATTATATTGTAACTGTATGCATAAGTCATAGCGATGACCTTCATAAAAAGTGATATCCAAAAGACTTTACATCCGGCTGGTTTCCTTAAAAACAGACAAAGGTGGTTAACGGTATTTCTGTTGAACTGTCTTTATTCTCCATTATAGAGGATTGCGGGTTCGTCGGTGCAGTCCGGACTGCGGTTCTTTGGGCTGACCGTGGCCCAGTCTGCTTTGGACCAGAGTGGAGACGGACTGCCTGACATCGCAGTCGGGTCCAAAGGAGCGGTTCTGCTGCTCAGGTTCTCATGATATTAGAACACAACACCCACATGTATGCACGCCAGGGCTTTAAGCCAGATTTCTCCCCCAGTTGGTTCGTTCCGAACAGAAACAGTATTTTAACGTTTCCGGTTTTCGGTTCAACCCTAAAATTGATGTTCCTGAACTGGTTAGAACAAAAAAGTTTCCGAACCGGTTAATAATGTTCCATGTCAGCTGCGGGACATACAAATAAGTAGGCTGATCATTAGGATTTTAAAATTCTGTTGTTAGTCTACATCATTTTCCTTAAGTCTCTATCCTGTCATCAAACCATGAAAAAGCACTACAGGCTACATTATGTAAGCGGTATAACTGTAATTCTGACATGCCTACATTTTTTCAGTATTAGCCTACACGTGAATTAAGACAAGGGAAATTTCTGCCATGTCGTTAATTGGCAAACAACTGAACACATATCCATTATACTTCTTACATAGCTCAATTGGTGCAAATGACAAATAGGGCAGGCTACATAGCTCAAACCTGGTCAGTGCATTTGTTTCTCTTATGTCATCAAACAATACAAAACCACAAAGCATTGCAGAAACATGACTGTAGTTCTTACATCCATACATTTTGTGGTTTTGCCGTATAATAAGATTGTGATTGGAGCAATGTTTTCTGACTCATAGGTCCAGTCCCATTGTATCTGTACACACAAGAATGACTTTTAGCCCTACCAAAATTCCTGTGTCCATCTACGACTGCTCTAACTCCCAACAGATCAACGCGTCTGTATGTATTAACATGACCAAAATCACCAAAGGCACCTTTACAGGTAAGCTTTGGTGCTGTTTAACATTACCCTGGAAGTACTCCAGTAGAAACCAAACTCTAAAGTAGGCTTTGTTGTTCCCTGTGATTACATTTAACTTTGTGAAAACGCCGTTTTCTATTGGATACGAGAAATGTGACAGTCATATATTGCACAGTTGACTGGTTGAAAGGATTAATAATTTAGCCAAAATGCTACAGCTTTTGCATCAAACCGTATTCAGCATATTTTTGACAATGACTTTATTAATAAACAAATTGCTACATCACATAAATGAACAGTAAGACAAGCAAACTTACACACAACAACGAACAAACAAATAAAAGCTTCTTAACCTTAACCCTTGGGGGGCAGCCGTGGCCTACTGGTAAGTGCTTCGGACTTTTAACCAGAGGGTTGCTGGTTCGAACCCTGACCAGTAGGCGCAGCTGAAGTGCCCTTGAGCAAGGCACCTAACCCCTCACTGCTCCCCGAGCGCCGCTGTTGTAGCAGGCAGCTCACTGCGTCGGGATTAGTGTGTGTGCTTCACCTCACTGTGTGCTCACTGTGTGCTGAGTGTGTTTCACTAATTCACGGATTGGGATAAATGCAGAGACCAAATTTCCGTCACAGGATCAAAAGAGTATATACAGTACTTATACTTAATCCTACTTAACACATTCCTTTATTTGCATTCTCTTGGATTGGGATGTTTGGATGTTCAATGGCTTAAAAGGGAAATCCGGACTAAAAACATATTAGGGAGTATTTTTGGATGATAATAATTGTACCTTTTTGTTGGGGACCAGTGTCCTATAGACTCTAATGAATATGCAACCTACATCGAAACGTTAGTCATTTGCCGCGCTGTTCTAAAAAAAAGAAGCAACTCAAACATCTGTGTGCTCTGGTGATCCCCTCCTGAGAGTGATGAAAATACCAATCCTTGATCTGTATAGATCTGCAAGCTGAACTCAATTACACAGTGACATTGGACTATCTTCGGCAAAAATATCGGGCGAACTTCACAGATGAGGAGCGGGAGAGAGATCGTGAGACGACTATGATGCTTGGGGAGAAGTGCTTCCTGCATACCTTCTATGTGCAGGTAAAGCTCTACACTCTAAACCTTCTATGTGCAGGTAAAGCTCTAAACCTTCTATGTGCAGGTAAAGGTCTACGCTGTAAAACCTCTATGTGCAGGTACGCTCGAAACCATTGTCAAGGTGGAAATGCAGGCCAGGATATGTGACTGCAAATGTATGATCTGCAAAAAGAGGAAAAAAGAATAGCACTTTCAGCATGTGATGTGTCTCTCCTCTATGTGATGTTTTTTTGTTTGGTTGTTTCCTGTTTCCACTACATGATTTTGTTATCAGTCATCAGAGTCAAACATGACTCAATAGGGAGAGACAGTAATCTCATCGCCGTGTACTGGTTGCGTTCCTACAGCTTATCAGAGTTGATGGGATCTACATAGCTCGTTTTTTTAGAAAAATTATATCTCGGTCCACATTAGGAAGTTAGTTGAATGGCTTCCATATGATATGCATTGGGGTCACCTTTATTGCTTCAAGTGGTCATACTTTACTTTTAGGACCAATGTGAATTGTTTTGACCAGTGTAAATTGTTCTAACCAGACTAATAAACAAACCGTGCTACAGTGAGTAATCGTGCGAATCGGTGCGATCCATAGACCTCTGAAGTTTGGTAACAAAAAGGAACTAAAGCTGTCATCTTTGCCCATATAAGGAGATCCGGGTGTTAATTGAAGCTAACTACCTATGGGAAGTTGCATTGCATAGCTTTGGGGTACCTCCTGCATCAAACACATATTTCATCTTGTTGCCTATGTACAGTATGTATACACTCACCCACAGAGATCCTTTGTTTTCTCCCAGTGCTCCCCAGAGGATGTTGTGAATCCTGTGGAAGTCCAGGTGGCCTTCTCCTTCCAGGGGCTTCCTATCCCGTCTGCAGACCAGCTGACACCAAAGCTGTCCAGCAGCTCTCGCAACACCACAGACCACCAGGTACGAGTAGAAAACAATTGTACCTCCGCGCTACTGCGGGTCACATCTAGCGCATCGACGAGAGAGGACCGAATTCAGTAAGAGAGAGAGAGTTCACCGGAGCGACAAAGATGTAGAATTTAAGTATTTTTTATTATTAAGGTGCCAACATAAGGACTAACGTTTCGACGTGTGTCATGGACGTGTGTCGAAACGTTAGTCCTTATGTTGGCACCTTAAAGGAACCGTATGTAAGAAATGTATTTCAATTAATCATAAAATGGCCCTGATATGTCACTAGACATTAAGAAATCATGTTCATTTCAAATACTTATATCACTGACAACAGTAGTCTGGCCAGGATATTGTCATTTAAAAAGTGAAGTTGCAGCCCTCAACTGATGTTGATGTTGTGTTTTGTCATGTCATGTTGTGTTTTGGCCTGATGCGCCACCCTCTACCTATCTACTAATCACAAAGTCAGTAGTGTTTCGGCATCTGGGTTGGCAACCTCGAGTCAGGAGGGAGGGGGAGAGGATACACTGCTCTAAAGTAATTTGAAAGTGATTGCAGTACCAGTTTTGGCCACAATCTTACATATGGTTCCTTTAATAATAAAAAATACTTAAATTCTACATCTTTGTCGCTCCGGTGAACTCTCTCTCTCTCACCAGGTACGAGTCTCTGCAATGGGCCAGGATATGTTCATGAAGACCGCTTACAACCCATGATTCATATTTTACATTATGTAGAAAGGATTTTGCGATTTTTAATGCACAAACAGAAGAGATTTAATTTTGAATGTTCAGAGTGCAGATGCTGGATTGTGGTTTCACCAAAGATTGTTAAGGCGGAGCAAGATATTTCATCGTAGTTCATGTCTATGGGCGCGAAATGGGGATCGAATCCTGTCTGCATAAAGAGGCGTGTCGATGACGTATTGACGAGCGTAAGTTGCAACCGGCCAACAGCAGCGGCAGAAATAACCGGCACACACCTGATATAAGGTTGATTTTCTCCAGACTGGATTGCTCAAAAATGCTAAAAATGTACCTGAAATGTTCAGAAGGGTTTGAGGATCATGAAAATGTGCCCGAAATTCACATTCCTAACTCTATAGAACCAAGACCTTAGCATATGTGGTGAAATTCTGAGCTATGCCCATAGACTTAAATGGAGCAGTCGCTGCCTCTGCTCTGCATAAAGGGGGATTTTGACCCCCCCTCGTGCGATCCGGGTTCCCGGAAGTGGCTCCTGATGAAATATCTTGCTCTGCCTTAACAATCTTTGGTTTCACTTTGGTTACTGGCAAAAGGCTGTCTCTCATTCTGGGGTCTGTTTCCACGAAAGTTGCTACAGTAAACCACCATGGCATGACATAACGTTTGAACTTTTCAAACAATGACATTGTAATACCTGTTTCTAAAAAGCGTTGTTGTTTAATGGTCGTTCCGTAATTTAAACACTGCAATGTTAATGACATCAGACTATAAATTGATAGTAACAATTATTCTTGCACATTTACCATTGTGCATAGCATTAACAGAGCTACATCATACATAGAAATTATTGACAATGCACAACCAATTTATAATCAATGGAAGAAAATGTTCACTGCTCACGTGCAGGCATGAATGAGTGGATGTTGTTGTGTCTGAATATCATTGCAATTACGTCGTTTAAAACGTAAGGATAAGTAATCTAGTCAAACAAATGCAATTTAAACATTGACAATTGCAAAATATCTATGAACGACGCAACAGCGACTACTCTAGACCAGTAGTTCCAACCACCAAATTTTTCGCCCATATTTGCGATTGCAATCCCAGTGTCCTCAAACAGGGATATATGAGTACTGTATCTGGATCCCCAACCTCTTCCATAACACTGACTTGAGCAGTAGAATAGACCAAACTTTAAAAGACTGCTTCAAATTACTCACACCAATTCAACCCTTTAGACATTTAGAGTGCTCACGTTTGAGGAGAAATGCATGTTTTTATGACCAGATTTAAAACCAGATTCTATTTTATATTCTGTAGTTAAACTTTGAAATCGACTGTGGACAGGACAGTGTGTGTGTAGATAACATCCATCTCAACTTCAACTTCTCTGGGTAAGCCTTACAGTCTGAACATGCTTTAATCACAGATTATGTTTTGTATTAACTGAGCTGACATCACACCTCAAAGGATCTTTAGTTCTGTCCCCTCTGCCATCGCCAGGTCCTCCATCATTGAGGCCTTAAAGGGGAATACTGGCGATTTTTCACATAGATTTCCATTTCCAAAATGAAAACAATCAGTTTTACCTAGCTTGAGTTGCTGCAGCCAAAAGCTAAAGCAGCTAGGCAGCTATAGCACTACACTCTAGGGGCATGTTCATGAACCCCCATGTCATGCCCCCAGAGTGTAGCACTGTAGCTGCCTCGTTGCTTTAGCTGTTGGCTGCAGTAACTCGAGCTAAAAACGGAGTATCGTAAAACTGTAAAACTGATTGTTTTCGGGTTTTTTTCGTACTGACAGTACTCTTTGATCTTGAGGAATGGATATCTATGTGAAAGCTCACCGGAATCCCTTTAACTCTCTGTTTATGATGTAAGGCTGTAATTCTTATTATGTGAGCGGTTTCATCCAAATGTCTTGTTTTGTCCTGACATCGCCAGATCCCTCATCGAGGTGGGCATTGCACAGGAGATGAGTGTGATGGTGAGTGTGGAGAACAGAGGAGAGAACTCCTACGGCACTCACATGTTTCTCTCCTACCCTCCTGGTCTCTCCTACAGGACCTTCATCAAGAGCCAGGTGAGGACCTACAGTGGGGGAAAAGCAGGGAAAATAGAGTTTTCCTGTTGAACTATCTGTCGGTTTTAACCATTAAAATATCTACCATCTGACTCTAGCCTCTGTCTAAGACATGGGACAAAACATGTCTGCCTGTAGACTATCTGTAGTAGACTATCTATAGACTATCTGTAGTAGACTATCTGTAGACTATCTGTACACTATCTGTAGTAGACTATCTGTAGTATACTGTAGTATCTGTAGACTATCTGTAGTAGACTAACTGTAGACTATCTGTAGTAGACTATCTGTAGACTGTAAACCAGGGGTCACCAAATGGCGGACCGCGGTCCGAGTCCGGACCCTGACGTGATCCTATCCGGACCCGGACCATAATAGCCTAATTTAGATTTTCACGTAAGATTTCAAAGCTGCGCTAAATGTTTCGTTGGTTAGGATAACAGCATTTACTTCAGTAGCTTCAGGAACCATCATTTCGCTTGCTGCTACTCAGCCAGTGAAATCTGTGAATTCTGATAAAGTCGAGTCAGTGAGTAAAGTAGCCTACTATGGGGAAGAGACTGATAGCCTGAAACAAGCGAGGAGAGGAGACGGGACGAGAAACAATCAGATGGATATCTAAGTTAACGATAAGTAAGTTATTTTCAAATCATCGATTGCTCAAAGAGTAGAAAGCTAGACAGCGAGAACAGAGCTTTATATAACGATACGGGGGCAATACCACGCAAAACTGTCACGTCCGTAACGGCAACTGTAGTAGACTATCTGTAGACTGTAGACTATCTGTAACACCTGTTTTTACTACTGACCTCCTATCTGTGTCTGCTGCTGCAGGGCAGGGTGGAGTGCACTTCTCTAGACAGTACAGATGGAGTCACCCTGGGAAAGGCGGACTGCAGCATCAACAGACCCATCTTACGGGCTGGAGACAAGGTTTGGGGAAACAACTCCTCCTACACACACACACACACACACACACACACACACACACACACAATGAATCACAAATTATTTTGGTGTTACAGGCTATGTTTGTTGTTGTGTATGGAATCGATGGCAGCAGTGACTTTGATGAAACCCTTACCATTGACGCCCAGGTGTCAAGGTAAATTAGACTTATTTTATTTAGTAGTTATAAGCTGTTATGATCATGATGGCATTTACCTACTACATCTGAAAAGATCTGGTCTCTTTCAGTGGAAATGATATGCACTCTAACGACAGTGAACCAATCCAGAGCAAAGACATCGCAGTCAAGTACAGCATTTACGCCCTCATCAGAAGGTTGGCGCTATACTTTTACTATTGTAATTTGTCAATTGCAATCTGCATCTCTGCTTAACACAGATACAATTCACACAGTCACCTGGTTCTCACCCTAGCTCTGTTTGCTGTGATTGTCTTAGATTTGAAAACACAACCAACTACATCAACTTCACTGCTGGTAACAATAGCATGGGGAAGGAAGTGAGGCAGGATTTGGAGGTAGGGCTTAAACATCAACCTGATACAACCCCAACCCTGGCCAAAGTGTCTGATCTCCAAAACACGTCAGATTTAAATGTTTTTTACCTTGAAGATTAGATAAATACTAGCCTGATGTCCGCATACTCAATTCTAGACAGAATTTGAGTCTGATACTGCTCCATTGGGATGTGACTATAGGGCGTGTTTTAACCAATACAGGGGCTTTTAGCAACAGCGTTTTAGTTGCAAACAAAATCAACCGAAGCGCATTCAGATGACGTGATAGACGAGGCACTATTGCTAATCTCTCCATCATCGTACAAAGCCCGCCCAGACAATTTGATTGGTCGAACTTCAACCTCAAATGTTGTGGGTGGGCCTAAGTTCGGCTGGCTTCCAGGCAGATAAATATAGTAATTACGTCAAATTATAATGTGATTCTATGGCATTACGTGGTATGTTTAACTTTCACCAACCTAGGTAATGTAATATATTATATCAGATAGTTGACCTCTGGTCCAATCTCTCTCACTCTCACGCATGCTCGCTCGCTCACTCACTCACTCATTCACTCACTCACACACTCTCTCTCTCTCTCTCTCTCTGTCCCAGGTAACAAACAGCATTAGAGGACTCAATCTTACTGTTGTAATTCATGTTCCAGTAAGACTCCAAGATAAAGATATCTGGACCGATGTGGACAGCCTTAACGTGAGTGTTTCTTTATTGCCACCAGATAACCAACCAAGACACGACTGAAGTTTTTAGTCCGTCTTGATGAATTAAAACATAGTTATGAATACTATACACTGCGTTTTTTCTGATAAATCACCCTATATCCTCCACACAGGATTGGATAATGATGTCAATATTTAAATATGAATATGAATATTTTAAAAGTGGTAAATAGTCTCCATTAAGCTCAATGAAGCTGTTGACCTATGTCCTCACACTGGTCTCAACTCCCTGAGCTAATGATTGCAAATGGTCTATTCATGTGTATAAGTGATTTATCGATGCCTGTAAATGGTCTATCTATGATATCTATTAAAGGTTTAGGTATGTCTATG
Source organism: Alosa sapidissima (assembly GCF_018492685.1). Taxonomy (NCBI): domain Eukaryota; kingdom Metazoa; phylum Chordata; class Actinopteri; order Clupeiformes; family Clupeidae; genus Alosa; species Alosa sapidissima. The sequence continues at coordinate 35,511,898 of NC_055959.1, read as the reverse complement.
AATAGTCGGTCCATGTCTTCATAAAACTGGCTTCGTTATTGTTTCTATTTCACATTAGATCACAGGATGCACCAGGGAGGGTGAGCTGGAACCAAACATAACCAATTTTAAAGAGACCCTGCTGAAGAACAAAGAACCTATTGTGGTAATGAACAGACCGTCAAAACGTTCTCTCAAATTCTACAACAAAACTATTTATTAATTTTTGATTGGACGCGAGATATTCTAGAGTGGGGATACCAAAGGTCATCCCCACTTTCACCTCTAGTAATCATTCCAACTAGCCTAGAAATCTAGATGCTTTTGCTGGAAAAATCAAACTTCGATTAAGCCAATCAAATCGTGTATAGAGTCGGTGGGCAGACTTAACATAATGACGACAGAGTTGCTACGGTTCCGCGTGAATTCCTTTCTACTTGAAAACAAAGAAGATGGATGCTGCTGCTGGTGAACAGCGGCCTTTGAATCGCGACTCGAGTTAAGCTTTTTTTAAGTTGGCATATCTTTACCAACCCCACTCTCAATCGTGCCTAAGGCCCACTCACAGGGGTGGGTATATCTTTACCAAACCCACTCTCAACTCAATCGTGCCATATTGCTGAAGCAGTTTGGTTGAAAGGCCAACTGCTCATCACATCAGAGTAGCTTAGACAGACTAACATAATATGCCTATATACCTACACAATATGCCTATACATAATATGCCTATACATAATATGCCTACATAATATACTAATACATAATATGCCTATACATAATATACCTATACATAATATGTCTATACATAATATACCTATACATAATATGCCTATACATAATATGTCTACATAATATACCTATACATAATATGCCTATACATATGTTTATACATAATATACCTATACATAATATGACTATACATAATATAAGACTGTTGTTGCCTTGTCTCTCCATCAGGACTGTTCTGTTGCCGTGTGTCTGGAGTTCAGATGCACCTCTTTCATGTTGAGAGGTGACCGCCAATTTTACACAGTCTCAGGAAACGTGAGCTCAGGATGGATTGAGCAGGTACTGCTAAGTATATATTTTGCTGAAACTGCTGTATTATATTCAACATCTTTGTTTGAAGGTACAATATGCAAGATTTCCCAGAGTTAGATAAGTCGATACCCTTCTCATCTCTGTGCGTGTAGTTACTCGGTCTGACGCACCCGCTGCTAGCCTAGCTTAGCACAGGTTTGTCAAAATGGCTGGTTGTAATTGCATACACCTCCCAATAGTGACAAAAGAAACTCCAACATTTTCCTATTTACATGCTGTGATTTGTATAGTTACAACATAAGCGTTTTGTAAGCGTATACAGACTTGGTACTATGTTCACATCGCATTGCTGAAAAGCTCCGGTGTTACTTCTTCAAACCCCAAGGAGCAGTGCTTTGCAAATCACTCCAATCTCTCTCCACTTCTCTTTCCAATCCTCTCTCTCTCCTCTCTTCTCTCCTCACTCCTCTTTCTAATCCTCTCTCCACTCTCTCTAATCCTCTCTCCACTCCTCTCTCACTCCACTCCTCTTTCTCCTCTCTCTCTCCTCTCTCATTCTACTCCTCTCTCTCTCCACTCCTCTCTTTCTCCTCTCCTCTCTCTCTCTCCACTCCTCTCTCCTCACTTTCTCCTCTCCTCTCTCTCTCTCCACTCCTCTATCTCCTCTCTCTCTCCTCTCCTCTCTCCTCTCCTCTCTCCAATCCTCCCAGACTGGACTGCGTTCTGCAATGTTTCACCTGGTCAGTTCGGCCACACTGGAGTACGATGACAGGAAGTACATCTTCTACTCCTCGGACTCCTCGCGCCTCGCGCCTGTCACCAAGGTAACCCTGGACTCGCCAACATATCACTATCAAGTCAGAGAAAACAAACACTAAATTTTCTCCTGATAAGACAAATCTGTCAAATGTCCAACTTGAAGACCAGAGGGAATTGATGCATATAGTCTTTGGTTGTATTCCTACAGTAGATATTTCTGGACATTGTATACCCTAATGTAACCATCATGGTATCACTAACTCTTGCATTTTCAGATGAAAAGCCCAAACAAATAGCTCTGACCATCAGGGAATAGTGGTGGTAATAGTGTGTTTGTGTCCCTGTAGATTGAGACCCTTGTGGAGGTCTATGAGGGGCCAGACCTAACTAAGGTGATCATTGGTGGAGCCTTTGGTGGCCTGTTTCTATTGGTTATCATAACGGGGGTTCTTATCAAGGTAGGACATAATCAGTACACGTCACACTGTCACTCAAACAGCCATTCCTTATTCGTCTGTCTTGAAATGCATATATGTACAATGCGTATGTACACAAGAAACACATTCTACCAAACGCATAATTATTAGTTTATTTAGGTACAAAAGGGCACCTAAAGTGAAAGACATTTTTTCTTTCAGGTGGGATTTTTCAAAAGTCGCTACGAGAGGCTGTTGTCTGAAGCAGAAGCAGCATCTCAGAAAAAAGACTGAGAATGATTGTGTGTGTGTATGACAAAATGCTTCACAAAATAACTGACAACATAAATGACAACATACATTAGTTGTGTTTTGTAGTATGTTGCAAACTGTGACAGAAACAATGCATACAAAAGCATTTAAAAGAATTTTTAATAACATATTTTATAAGTCTTACAAAGACACTCATTTCTAAATTAATTGCCATAACATGTTTTAGCAATTTGATTTCACAACGCTTATTAAATGCATTCATTTGTACTCAATAAAAATATAAATAAATCTGGAGAACACGTCACTTTATCTAGGTTTGCACGCCATGACTTCTTGAACATGAACAGGCTGGTTTTACAGTTGTTAAACATGTCTGATCAACCTGTCAATCAATCAAAGAATTTGACAAAGATGTCAGAGTAATCAAGAATAATGATGATAACAAAATATGCCTTACATTATGCATTTAGAAAATACCAACAGTTTGCTGGCCCAAACATAAGGTCGGAAGTTGAGTCTTGTCTTCTAACAATCTAAACTGACATTTTCAACGTGAATGTGAACAGCACCCAGTAAGACTGAAATCAAATCCACTTTGGTTTCATGCCTGCAGCTGATATTTACTGTACTTTGAATGTTTTGCTGAACTAAATGTAGTGAACAAAATGTGATCAAAATATGTAATACACATACAATGCAATACAATGTCCTAAAACCAACATACGCTTATGCGGAATTGAATAATAATCCAGCATAATCAATGTTGTGAGATAGATAGATAGATAGATAGATAGATAGATAGATAGATAGATAGATAGATAGATAGACAGACAGACAGACAGACAGACAGACAGACAGTGAGACAGAAAGACTGATCGATCGATCGATTTCCTTCATCGGAGATCGATCTCTCCTCTTCATCTCCTCTCCTCCAGTTGTCCGTCCCTGATCCTCCAGGTCCAGGCGGGGCAGTCGTCCAGGGCGGGGACACACTGGAGCCAGGTGCCCGACTCCTGCACCTCCTCCTCGGGCCGGACCAGCTTCCCGTCCAGGGTGGCCAGGCTAAACATCCGCACAGAGATCTGGAGATGGAGATGAGACAAAGACCAGTGAGAGAGGGAGATGCAAAGAAACATGCGGAGAAGAAGTGCACTTCAAAGTGTCTGATGTTGTACACTTCAAGGTGTCTGATGTTGAACTTCTAGATGTCTTAAAATGCTTACTGCTTGGGGCAGCCGTGGCCTACTGGTTAGGGCTTGTAGCCGAAGGGTTGCCGGTTCGATCCCCGACCAGTAAGAAACGTGGTTGAGCACTGCTCTCCCATGCCCAGATCCACGGCTGAAGTGCCCTTGAGCAAGGCACCTTACCCCTCACTGTTCCCCGAGCGCCGCTGTAGCAGGCAGCTCACTGCTACGGGTTAGTGTGTGCTTCACCTCACTGTGTGTGTTTCACTAATTCACGGATTGGGATAAATGCAGAGACCAAATTTCCCTCACGGGATCAAAAGAGCATATTTACTTATACTCTCTTATATACATATATACAGGAAATCACACAGACAGTGAAAACACACACAAATACACTTATTTTTGTTATAACCATCCCCTCTTACTGATCCCCAGACAGACAGGTGTGTGTGTTCATGTGCGCGTGCGTGTATGTATGTGTGGGAGCCCCCCACATAGCATAGCTTACAGTATATCTGATGTAAACACAAACTCACCTGGTCACTAGGCAGATAGATAGATAGATCCATACTGTAGATCGATAGATAGTGTGTGTGTGTGTGTGTGTGAGAGAGAGAGAAAGTGTGAAGGGGCATAGAATACATCTGATATACACCCACACTCACCTGGTCACTGATCCCCATGGCAACGTGTCCCACCTTCACCTGTGGTCTCTCTCGGATCCTGAAGCGCTCTCCACTGAAGTCCTCGATCCAGATGTCCACCCCTAAACCTGGAAATGACAGAAATAGATCTGAGATCTTCTAAAAGCATTATTTGGATTAACCAGCAAAAACTAATGTTTAGATTATTATGACTTAAATAGTTTTTTTTTACCTTAAATTAAAGTTTCCAAAATCATTTGTACGCCACATAAACTCTTAATAGGGCGAGCAGCAATTCAGAGCTCTCATTCTACAGACTGGTGTCCATGCATTCCCTCTGTATTGTATCCAAGTTATGTTTATAATTTGTTACTAAAACAAAACATTTATAATATTAACAAGTTTATTTATCATTGTGCTCTTTAATTTAATTTAATCCATGCATTCTATCTGCTTAATTTAATCCATGTATTCTATCTTGAAAATGTACCACCAAATTTCAATCAAAAAATCAGCCCAACACCCTTGCAATTGAGTTACAGCTGCTTCTTATTGAACTCATAGAGGAGAGAAGGGATGCTTCTAGTGTCTATGCACAAAAAACACATCTCTGTGACTGTCAACGCACAAACACAAACCTTCAATGCAACAGGATGGCGGCTGATTGGTGGAAACCAGCCAATCAACACTGAAGTTCTCTCTGTCAGTCTGGCTGTTATAGGATGAGAACACCCCTGAGCTAAGGTCATCTGACCAATCAGACTCCTAGGGGTATAACAGGAAGTATGCCATGAGTACACAGAGACATCAGTTAATCATTATTATTTAGTCAATAGAATGGAATAGAAGTCAATAGAATAGAATAGAAGTCAAAAGAAGTATGTATATGGGAAAACATGCATATCTGATGCTGATATCTGTCTATGTGCAAATTCATGTGTGTTTGTGATTTTTTTAGGTAAATAAGTGTTACTTATTGTGTGTGTGTGTGTGTGTGTGTGTGTGTATGCAATATGTGCAACTAATGTGCGTGTGTGTGTGTGCGCGTGTCTGCGTGTGTGTGAACCCACCTTTTCAGAGGAATCAAACTGGTGTTCTGATGTGTTGAGTGGGATTAAGGCACGGTTCTGTGATCGAGGGGGGCGTGGCAGAGACACACTGTTCAAACCGGGTCCTACAGAACACATCAGAATCAATCAATCAATCAATCAATCAATCAATCAATCATCCAACCAATCATGTCCACTGTTATGTTAGAACACTGAACACATATACTGTACGTAATACAGGACAACTCAGTGCTACCCATTTCACTCACTCTCTCCTATATTCACATTAACCTTCCACTATAATCAATGCTCACCAATGGCTTAACACACAAGAACACACTGACACACCTACCACATACACACCCACACTCACAAGCACATACACACACACACACACACATACACACACCCACACTCACAAGCACATATACACACACACACACACACACACACACCCACACTCACAAGCACATACACACACACACACACACATACACACACCCACACTCACAAGCACATATACACACACACACACACACACACACACACACTCACAAGTACATACACACACACCTTTCATGAGTGCTTCCTCCTCTGACTCAGTCTGGTCTGTGTGCGAGGGTGTGTGTGAGTGAGTGTGTGTGTGTTGTTTGGGCCCGTAGAGGATCTGCAGCCGGTGGAAGGGCTCCCACTCCTCTTCCTCCTCCATCCAGTCGCTGGCCTTCCCCCGCAGGCTCTCCAGATCGCTCCCCTCCTCTTCCTCACTCTCCTCTTCCTCCCACTTCTCTCTCCTTCCCTCCACCTCACTCCACTCCTCCTCGGAGTGTCTCTCTCCATCCTCGCTGTCACTTCCCTCCTCCTCCTGCGCTCTCTCCCTCCAGGTGCTCAGCCAGTGCACCAGGGGCTGGGGGCTGTCGCCGCAACAGGAAGTGATGTCACAGCCTCGCGGAGGAGGAGGGGCTTCCTGGGAGGTTGCAGACGGGCATTCTGGGGCTGGAGGGATTTTCGCTTCAGCAGAGGGTTCCACAGGTGGGTGAGTTGGTGGGTAAGTTATGGTGCTGGATACTCCACCCACTGTAGCAGAGAAGTACACACGCACACACACACACATACAAACACACACACACACGCACAAATACAAACACACACACGCACACACACGCACGCACACACACATGCACACACGCACACACAAGGGAAAGAGAGAAAGGAAATTAAAGTTAGTATTCACTGAGATTCTGAAGCAACCTAAAAACTGATTTCACAATCTACATCATATTTTCTTTTGTCGTCATCAAAAGCCCAGAAAAATAAACAGACACATTTTCATGTAACCATTACATACAGATCAGTGCATATTTCTTCTCACTTTGCCATTACATGACATAAACAGCTGAACACCAGCACTCCCATGGACTACAACTAACACTATTAATAACACGTTAATAACACGTTAATAAGCACACAAATGAAGGACAACAACACCTGTGGTACCCTGGCACAGGTGTGTGGAGGGTAACATATGTTTATCATCCATAACTAACACTATTGATAACACCTTAATGAACACACTTATGAGATAACACCTTAATAAACACACACGGTTACACGTCACTTGACAGTATCGACATAAGAGTGACATGACACGGTCATGAATGTGTCATAAAAAAGTCATAAACGTTTATGACATAACGCTTCTGTTATTAAGTGACATTTGGTTTTTGTCATAACAAGTTAGGTTTAGGGTTAGAGGTTAGGATTAGGGTTAGAGGTTAGGATTCATGTGTCATGACAATGTCTTATGCCGATACTGTCAAGTAAAGTGTCACCACACACACTCATGAGATAATGAACACACACTCATGAGATAACACCTTAGTAAACACACACTCATGAGATAACACCTTAATAAACACACACTCATGAGATAACGCCTTAATAGCACCTTAGTAAACACACACTCATGAGATAATGCCTTAATAAACACACACTCATGAGATAACGCCTTAATAGCACCTTAGTAAACACACACTCATGAGATAACGCCTTAATAGCACCTTAGTAAACACACACTCATGAGATAACGCCTTAATAATGCCTTAATAAACACACACTCATGAGAACACTTTAACAACACCTTAGTAAACACACACTCATGAGATAATGAACACACACTCATGAGATAACACCTTAGTAAACACACACTCATGAGATAACACCTTAGTAAACACACACTCATGAGATAACGCCTTAATAAACACACACTCATGAGATAACGCCTTAATAATGCCTTAATAAACACACACTCATGAGAACACTTTAACAACACCTTAATAAACACACACTCATGAGATAACACCTTAATAAACACACACTCATGAGATAACACCTTAATAAACACACACTCATGAGAACACTTTAACAACACCTTAATAAACACACACTCATGAGATAACACCTTAATAAACACACACTCATGAGATAACACCTTAATAAACACACACTCATGAGATAACACCTTAATAATGCCTTAATAAACACACACTCATGAGATAACACCTTAATGAACACACACTCATGAGAAGAGGACACCTGGCACAGGTGGGTGGAGGCGTACCTGCCCTGAGGGCGTCGCTGCTCCTCTCCTTGAGCTCGGTGGCGGAGGCCCTCCTCCCAGGGTCCTTGACCAGGCCGGCCCGGAACACCAGCGCCGTCAGCGGGTGGCAGGAACCGGGGACCTCCCTCAGTGGCGGCTCCTCACTCACTATCTGCAGCCAGACACAGAGTAGGAAGCACACTGGGCATCAGGGAGAAGGGCAGTTAACACAGAGGAGGAAGCACACTGGGCATCAGGGAGAAGGGCAGTTAACACAGAGTAGGAAGCACACTGGGCATCAGGGAGAAGGGTGGTTAACACAGAGGAGGAAGCACACTGGGCATCAGGGAGAAGGGTGGTTAACACTGCACAAAGGATGAAGGATGTTTAGCGGTTTATTGCCCAGTGGTATAGTGATTAAACACTACAACTACACAACATTTTAAACACTACAACTACACAACATATTAAACACTACAACTACACAACTTATTAAACACTACAACTACACTACACTTCAACTAAACCTATGTGTTCTGTAGTACATGTTTTACTTCATATGCTATGTTGTCTGCATGTTCTATGTGTTATACGTTCTCTCTGTGGTTCAACGTGAGAGCAAGTGGGTGAGTGTAGTAACGGGTCTAAGTTCTATGTGCTCTGCGTGTTCGATTCCTTGTCTGTGGTCTTGACTTCCCATGAAGCAGAGCGGGTGTAGAGCAGGTGTGCGTAGTAGTGGGTCCAGTTTCTATGAGTTCTATGTTCCGTGTCTGTGGCCTTGATTCACGATGAGGCAGAGCAGGTGAGCATAGTAGTGGGTCAAGGTTCTATGAGTTCTATATGTTCTGCGTTCCGTGTCTGTGGCCTTGATTCACCATAAGGCAGAGCCGGTGAGCGTAGTAGTGGGTCAAGGTTCTATGAGTTCTATATGTTCTATGTTCCGTGCCTGTGGCCTTGACTCACGGTGAGGCAGAGTGGGTGGGCATAGTAGTGGGTAGGCATAGTACTCACGGTGAGGCAGAGTGGGTGGGCAGAGTGGGTGGGCATAGTACTCAAGGTGAGGCAGAGTGGGTTGGCAGAGTGGGTGGGCATAGTACTCAAGGTGAGGCAGAGTGGGTTGGCAGAGTGGGTGGGCATAGTACTCAAGGTGAGGCAGAGTGGGTGGGCATAGTACTCAAGGTGAGGCAGAGTGGGTTGGCAGAGTGGGTGGGCATAGTACTCACGGTGAGGCAGAGTGGGTGGGCATAGTAGTGGGTAGGCATAGTACTCACGGTGAGGCAGAGTGGGTGGGCAGAGTGGGTGGGCAGAGTGGGTGGGCAGAGTGGGTGGGCATAGTACTCAAGGTGAGGCAGAGTGGGTTGGCAGAGTGGGTGGGCATAGTACTCACGGTGAGGCAGAGTGGGTGGGCATAGTAGCGGGTCCAGGGGTGGCAGCCATTGAGCATGTGGAGCAACATGCAGCAGCTGCTCCAGACGTCGGCCTTGGCCCCGCGCGCATCCCCCTTCGCCACCTCAGGTGCCATGTGGGTCTCTGTCCCCCGCAGGCCGTATCCTTGGAGACGCAACACAACACAACACAACACACAACACATGTCCCGTTTTAGCACTGCTAAATATAGGCCTTGTGATAGAGGAGCCCTGTAAGGCACCCAAGCCTTCCGCACTTACCTAACTACTGACTCGGCAGCTTCATATGCCATGAAATCATACAGACATTTATGTGTGTGTATCTATGAGTGTGTGTGTGTGTGTGTGTGTGTGTGCGTTTGGGTGTGTGTGCGTGTGTGTGTGTGTGTGTGTGTGTGTGTGTGACTCACCCCGGAATGCTCTAGGTGCCTGTCCATTGGTGTCCAGCATCTCTGAGAGTCCAAAGTCGCACAGGAAGCAGTCTCTCCCATCCTCAGATAGCAGCACATTGTCCACTACACACAAACAGACAATGACGGATTCAGTGTCAAAAAGACAACCAATCACAGATCCAGTGTCAGAGACACAACCAATCACAGTTCCTGTGTCAGAGAGACAACCAATCACAGATCCAGTGTTAGACAGACAGCCAATTACACCCTTGATCAGGAAGCGGCATATTACCTATGTTACATGATCAAGCAGGTAGTCCTCAAATCTGAATACCCACATCCGACAAACAGCAAAAAAGAAACTAGAAAATTTAATTTTGAGGAAATTACCAGTGCATGAAAATATAAACATACTGTATATTAACATAAAATACCAAACAAACTTTTATTTGGAAACAGTTGGTAGGAGCCATAGTTGATAACAACTGTTTAAATGGCTGAACAGTTAAATAGTTGAGTAGTTTAAATAGTTAAATTATTTAATAGTGAAATATTGTAGTGAGGACATTTATTTTCAAACAGTTGTGGGCAGAGGAAATAGTAGTCTTAAGAGAGACAGATTGTATGCTTAAACCCTGAGACAGAGTATATAGTTTAAAAGTTGAATGTAGATAGTGTAATGGATGTTGATAGACAGAAAGTTGAATGGATGTTGATAAGCAGATTGTTTAATGGATGTTGGTGGATAGTTTAATGGGTGGATGAGTGAATGGTTTGAAGAGGATGAATGGATAGAAAGTTGGATGGAATGTGCCTTATATCCTTGTAGAATGGAGAGACACAGAGAGAGTTGGCCTAGTTAAGCAGAAAGCAGTTGATACAGGTGCAATCAGTTTAACTGGCCCTTTGATGGGTCCTAGTTGAGCAGCTGGAGGTTGATACAGGTGCAAATCAAGTTAATTAGTCCATTGTGATGTCATAGTGCTAATGCAAAGTCTATGGGGAAAAATAAGCTTGTTTTTTGTTAATATCTCAAAAAGTATAAAGTTTACAAAAGTGAAAAATACATTCCTCAAGTGTCCTTTTCAAGACCTACGTTACAAAGTTTGAACAAAGTTTCTACGTTAAACAGTTAAAGCTGAATTAGACGCAGAAATTTGGTGGGAAGAATAATAATAAGAAGAAGACTTCGGATAACAGGACAGTGCATTTTCATGCACTGTAATAATAGCCAATTACACTAATCAAAGGACAAGATATTCATGAACAGAAAAACACTCTGGCATGTTCTAAGCATGAAGCACACCTGAACTCAAAAACCAGACAGACATCATTAGACTCAGAGAACACTTCAGAGTCACGCCTGCCTGCATCAAACGGTCGGAGTAAAAAGACGAGCAGCCAGACCTGAATGCTTCTGTGTTCCTGGGAGGTGGGGGTGGGGTGGGGTGCTCACCTTTGACGTCCAGGTGCAGCACGCGTCGCCTGTGCAGGTGCTCCAGGGCCTCCAGCACCTGGACGTGGTAGTGCAGACTCAAGTCCTCAGGGAGACGACCCCGACACCTCAGCAGCTGAGCCAGGGAGCCTGGGAGAGAGAGAGAGAAACAGAGTAAGAGAATAATGGAGTAAATAAAGGCACAAGTGGAGGGTACAAGAGAGGAAATCAATGAAGACAGGATGAGAAGAGAGGAGAAGAGAAGAGAAGAGAAGAGAAGAGAAGAGAAGAGGAGAGAAGAGGATCCTGACATGACCTTGAGACAGAGCAGATGAGAGACTGAACTCCAGGCTGGGGACACAGTGAGCACATGCAGGGATAATATTCCAGCAAAAGAAGACGGATAGATAGAAAGACTTAACCTGGCATCTCCCGCCCCTCTCAACTCTCCTCTAGTCTCAGAGCTCCTCCACAACTTCAACATCTCTCCTCTTCCTCTTTCTCTCCTCATTTTTTTCCACCCCTCTTCTCTTCCTCTCCTCATCCTGTCCTCTGTTCTCTCCTCCTTTTCCTCTTCCTCTCCTCTCTCATCCTCTCCCCTCCTCTTCCTGTCCTCTCCTCTCTCTCTTCCTCTCCTCTTCCTGTCCTCTCCTCTCTCTCTTCCTCTCCTCTCCCCTCCCCTCCTCTCCCCTCCTCTTCCTGTCCTCTCCTCTCTCCTCCTCTTCCTGTCCTCTCCTCTCTCATCCTCTCCTCTCCCCTCCTCTCCCCTCCTCTTCCTGTCCTCTCCTCTCTCTCATCCTCTCCCCTCCTCTTCCTGTCCTCTCCTCTCTCTCATCCTCTCCCCTCCTCTTCCCCTCCTCTCCTCTCCTCTCCCCTCCTCTCCCCTCCTCTCCTCTCCTCTCTTCCTCTCCTCTCTCTCATCCTCTCCCCTCCTCTTCCCCTCCTCTCCTCTCCTCTCCCCTCCTCTCCCCTCCTCTCCTCTCCTCTCCTCTTCCTCTCCTCTCTCTCTTCCTCTCCCCTCCTCTTCCTGTCCTCTCCTCTCTCTCATCCTCTCCCCTCCTCTTCCTCTCATCTTCCTCTTCCTCTTCCTCTCCTCTCCTCTCCTCTCCTCTCTCTCATCCTCTCCCCTCCACGCTTCACCCCTCTCCCAGTGAAGAACATCTCTAAGAGTGTACCTGTCTTGAGGTCCATAAAGAGGACGATGTTGGGTCCTTCCCTCACAGCTCCAAACAGCTGGAGGACGCGAGGAGAGCTCAGGCCACTCCACGTGCCCACCTCTTCCCAGCTGAAACTACAGAGCGGCACCTGAGGGGGACAGAACATAACACAGAACTATCATCTACTGAATGCAGAGACTCATGGGAAATGTAGTTTATAACGGCAACATAACATCCTGTTCAGTTGTAATGAGCTTCTCAACATTGATTTCAGTTCAAGCCTCTTTGTCATACAGTCTATCTATAATGATCTATAATATAACACATGAATAATACATAACCTGAGTACTCCCTTATAAAAAGCCAATGTCGTATTACCCTTTGTTACTCAGCATTAAATATAGTTTAAATAGTACATTGACACAGTAACATGTGCAACAAGTATAATGTGTGTAACAATGATAAGTGCAAGCCATGGGGCTCCTCAATGACTTGCACGCTTACCTTTTTGGCCGCACACTTGAATCCAGTGTTGAGGTCCACAGCACTGAAGACGTCTCCGTAAGAGCCGTTCTGAATGTGCTGGAGCAGAGAGTACTGCTGACCCTCACGGTACATCAGGTTCCTGGGCTGCAGAAGCTGACATAGGGACACACAGCAAATGGGAGACGCCGCTACAAATGTGCCAACAGGCAGACATGCTCATGTTTGTGTTTGTTATTTCTGTTCAAGGTCATTTCCATGCACAGAAAAAGACAACTAACTTCTGTCCGACTTTCCTCTGTTTCTTTCATGTACCATGTCTCTACTGATCTATTAAAGTTAAATAAACAACACATTATTATTTTTCTAAATTCATGAATTAACGTAAATAATATTTAATTATACTAAACATATGCTTGCAGTGTTTGAGGCAGACGAAGGTTCGTTTTCTTCTTCATTGTGTATTACCTTCTGGGGATGGAAGAGAAAGCCCTCGTTGGCGCTAGTCTTCTCTCTGTCCCTGTCGTCGCCTGTCTCTCTCACCAGTTCCCTGAAGAAGGGCGACACCAGGCGCCGGTCCGACTGGGTCACCACGCCACGGAGGTCCTTCAGAACCCACTCCAGGTGGCTGGCCAGGTGGGCCGGCGAGTCCAGCTGCATCCCCGCCTCCAGCGTCTGCGCGAGAGCGTCAGCGGAGTCCCTCTCCGCACTGTTACCGGGCGACGAGGTGGGCGAGTCCAGCACCGCCTGGTACAGTGAGTCCGATGAGTTGCCATGGTTACCGGGAGTGGATTCCGAAGCACTCCTCTCGCTGTCGTCGAGGGAGACCGAGCCCCACTCCGCAACGGCCGAGGTGCTGAGAGAGTCTGAGTCGACCCCGCATGACGAGTCACACACGGAGGGGTCAGAGGTCACCACAGAGGTCATCGCCGAGGTGACCCCATTGTCCGTCTCGCTGCAGTAGAGGTTGGGATACACCTCCATGCTACTTTGGGAGGCCTCTGTCTCAACAGGACAGGTACACAGAGCGGTAGTGCTGTCACTTAGATAGAGAGAGTGGACGCTTCTCTCTGTGCTCGTCTGAGAGGCCTCCATCTCGACAGGACAGGTACACAGGGCCACAACCCTCTCGCTCAGATAGGGGGAGTCCAGGCTTCTCTCCACGCTGTACAGTGACGAGTCGGAGTCCCTGGCCGTCTCTGTGCTGCTGTACGATGCGTTGGAGCCTCCTCGTCCATTCATGCAGACGTACACAGACTCCGATTCATCGTTCACGCACAGCGAGTCGAAGCTCCGCCGCACGGTGTTGCAGGACGAGTCCGAGCGAAAGACCGTCTCACTGCTACTACACCTCGAGTCCGAGTTAGTCTCGACGCCCAAGCAGGGGCCCTTCCCCCTGTTCATACACACGTAAGAGGAGTCCGAGTCGTCGTTCGTACAGAGGGAGTCAGAACTGCCCTTCACGGTCGAGGAGTCAAATCTTCTCCTCGGCTTGAGAGTGCTGCTAGAGTTTGTGTGAGAGTCAGAACAGCGTTCAGAGTCGACGTCCTCTGCACACAGCGAGTCGAAGCTGCGCGTCACCGTGTAGGCAGAAGAGGTGGACGTGCAGGTGGCGTCAGTGCTGCTGCGGAGGGACAAAGACGACGTGTCCACGCTGTAGTCCTTCGACCTGTCCGTCCTCGGTCTCCCACACAGACCAGGCAAGGCCGAGCCGTCCACAGCATCAAAGCTTCTGGACAGTGTGCAACACGAGTCGGACGTCGTCCCAGTCTCTGTGCTGCCGTAGGTGTACGGGACGGTGCTCCGAACACACACGCGGCTGAGGCTTCCGTCCAGCTTGGCACGGAAGCATCTAGAATCTGAGTGACCGTTCCAGCACGATGACGACACAGTCGTGACACTCCTATCCAAGCTACAGGTGGAGGAACCGGAAACTGTGTTGCCGGGGAAACCTGGACACAAACAGCACAGCGGTGAGCCATGGTCCAGGGGGAATGAGTCAGAGCTCCGTTCCGAGAGGCTGTAGCTCTGAGCGGAGTCGGGGGTGTTGGAGTGGGACGAGCTGGGGCTCTGCTCCGACGGACAGCAGGAGGAACAGGAGCCGAGCTGGACCTGAGTGCTGTGGTGTGTGTGTGCGGAGTCTCCGCCCCCTGGCGTGCGTGTGCTGGAGGTGTCTGTGCTGCCTCTGCCATCTGGACTCTGGGAGAGGAGGCTGCCGAGGCTGTCCAGGCTGGGGGACTCCCAGAGAGGGGCCTTGCGGTCGGCAAAGGCGGGGGGTGGACTGAGTCTGTGAGGCTGAAATCGGTGCCTCCTCCCTGGGCTTGGGTCCCATGGATTGGGGTTCCACCTGTGGTGGGCTCTGGAGGTGCGTGGGCATTCATCGCTGCTGCTGGCCGGCTCACTAGGCTCGGACAGGATCCTTCTGCTCCTCCTCTCTCTCATGTCACCCCTTGCTCTACCCCTCTGTGGCACCTCTCTTCCTCCCCCTCTCCCTCCCTCCCTCCATCTCTCGTTCCAGCGCTCCTTGGTGGGCTCTGCCTTCTTCCTCTGTCTCTTGCGCCTCTTCTGGCTGCGGCTGGGGGTCCAGGCACAGTCATCGTCCTGGGACTCGGAGAGATCCTCTCCCTTTCCCAAACAAACCCCCACAAAGGGCCTGCCAATCCCCACAACAAACCACCAGACAGAGCTTATGTTATTTACATACATGAAAAAGATGAGAAGACAAACTCTGCAAAATACCAGTACTTTCACCAAAGATTATATAACTGTGCCCAGATATTGATAAGTTGTCACTAGATTCTGTGTGTGTGTGTGTGTGTGTGTGTGTGTGTGTGTGTGTGTGTGTTCACCTGGTGTTGTGAGAGACTTTGCTCAGATAGAAATCCATGCAGTTGGGACTGAACTCCTCAGACTCGTCGCCTGAGACAAAACACACAAAAAAAGCCAAATTTCAGTTCAAATGGAACTGCGTGATCCCAGTAGAAATGCCCACACAGCTTTCCACTGATGTGAACACTCCCCCATCTCTGTCTATAAATATCAAATGTCAATGTTTGATTGATTACACATATGCCCTGTTACCCCTCCCATAACCACACATACTCTATACCCTCTTACCCCCCCCGTACCCAAACATATGCCCTCTTACCCCTCCCATAACCACACATACTCTATACCCTCTTACCCCCCCCGTACCCAAACATATGCCCTGTTACCCCTCCCATAACCACACATACTCTATACCCTCTTAGCCCCCCCGTACCCAAACATATGCCCTCTTACCCCTCCTGTGCCCACACATATGGCCTGTTACCCCTGCCATACCACACATATACCCTCTTACCCCTCCCGTACCACATATATACCCTGTTACCCCTCCTGTACCCACACATATGGCCTGTTACCCCTCCCATACCACACATATACCCTCTTACCCCTCCCGTACCACATATATACCCTGTTACCCCTCCTGTACCCACACATATGGCCTGTTACCCCTCCCATACCACACATATACCCTCTTACCCCTCCCGTACCACATATATACCCTGTTACCCCTCCTTTACCCACACATATGCCCTGTTACCCCTCCCATACCACACGTATGCCTTCTCACCCCTCCCGTGCCCAAACATATGCCCATCCTTCTGCACTCTTACCTTCCTCCTGGGCGATGATGGAGTCGCAGCGCGGCTCCTCCTCAGTGCCAGGCTCGTCCATGCCAGGTAGCGCAGCTCCGGGCAGGACCAGGGGCACTTGGTGCTTCTCCGTGGCCCGCACGCAAGCCTCCTCCCTGGGGGAGCACAGAATGGAGCCTCCCCTTCCCACCAGGATCCTGGCACTGCAATTAAACATGGTGGGTATGGCCATTCCACTGTCTTGGCCCGACAACAAGAAACACAGTGACTTATCAGCACTTACATCTGGGTCAGTTGTGGCTTACAATCATGTTAGGTATTGCCACAGATACCACAACACAAATGCACCACTGAACCCACCAGGCTCAGCCTAAAAGTCTTTTTAATTGACTTCAGAAGAAGCTTTATAGTATTGAAGCTCATAAGAAGATTTATAGTATTGATATAACACTTTGATCTCATTCAACAAAAAGATGTGCTACACTGGCACTGCATCTCTCATGTGAGGGAACATTTTGCTGTTTATTGTCACAAATACCATAACAAGTGGCGGCGTGGCATAACATGGGGTGGTGGTAGTGTAGTGGTTAAGGAGCTGGGCTGTAGCGTGCAGTAGCCTGTAGGGCGGTGGTAGTGTAGTGGTTAAGGAGCTGGGCTAGCGTGCAGTAGCCTGTAGGGCGGTGGTAGTGTAGTGGTTAAGGAGCTGGGCTAGCGTGCAGTAGCCTGTAGGGTGGTGGTAGTGTGGTGGTTAAGGAGCTGGGCTAGCGTGCAGTAGCCTGTAGGGTGGTGATAGTGTGGTGGTTAAGGAGCTGGGCTAGCGTGCAGTAGCCTGTAGGGTGGTGGTAGTGTAGTGGTTAAGGAGCTGGGCTAGCGTGCAGTAGCCTGTAGGGCGGTGGTAGTGTAGTGGTTAAGGAGCTGGGCTAGCGTGCAGTAGCCTGAAAGTTGTCGGTTCAATTCCCGGCTTCCACCGTTGTACCCTTGAGCAAGGCACTTAACCCCAAGTTGCTCCGGGGACAATGTGATCCCTTGTAACATCTGACATATGATTCTGATATTATGATATATGTCACTTTGGTCAAGAAGTGTCTGCTAAATGGGTCACTGAACACACCAGTGTCAGCCTAGAGGACTTTAAAAATATTTTATAGATCATACTGTATAATTAAGTATTTGAATCTATTTCATACAATATATTTATTGAATATTGATGTAACAGTTTGTTCTCATTCAACAAAGAACAAGAAAAAACAACTAAAAAGCTCACTGTCTACACTGAAAAGGCTCAAATGCTGAAACTGGACAGTATATGATGAATGCACTGTGGCCAAACTCTAGCCATACCCCAGACATGAAGGTTTCAGTTCCACATAGACATCTATACCACATTCATTAGATGTATTGACCATAACACTGTGAAGTAGTCATGTTGTTGCTTTGACTGAAATCAGTTATATCAATTTGAAGTCTGTTTGTAATAAACTTTTTGAAACACTATACATTTACATAATAAACTTTAAACTACACATTTACATAATTCAACTCAACAAGATAAGTCAAAACAACAAGATGATTTGACCAGACAATACTCAGTTCCATTTATACATTCTACATCAACACTGAATTGCACAAAAAAAACAATTCAGTCATGTTTACATGTTTACTTACATGCAGTCTACAAACCCAACAATACCTTTTGCCTGCTCAGATATAGAAAAGCTGGTTAGTTTGTTCTCTAAGCATTAAATCAGAATGAATTCAAAGTCTAATCCACTGGGTTCCGTCTAACAACTGAACATTTACGGAGAACTACTGTAGCTCCTGTTATAAAACTGCTCCATTTCCTCCCACTCATTTTAGCACTGCCTCTACCACTAACAGGTACAGAGCCACAGGTAGCGATCACTACAGGTGAGGAGAGACAGGTAAATGACACGGATGTACACCAAACACATACTCATACAGACACACACACACACACACACACACAGCACGCACCTTTTTCCATGCAGTTGGTCTGGCTGCCGGGTATGAGTGAGTGTGTTGAGTGGCCGGCTGGCTGGTGTTAAGGATCTGAGGAGGAGGCCGTTATAAATAGCCAGTGGAGATTTGGCACGTATGAGCAGGCATGCTAGCAGCCTCCTGCTCTCAGCTATCTGTTCAGCTGTCACAGTCTCTCTCTCTCTCTCTCTCTCTCTCTCTCTCTCTCCCCAGTCACATTCAAACACATGCCCTATGGCCTCCTCTATCAAACACACACATACATACACACACACACACACATACTGTACCTACCCATACCTACACACACATAGATGGCATTCCACCCCTCCCCTCTGAAATACATAAACACCCACTCTCCCTCCCTCCCTCTCTCTTCCTCTCTCTCTCTCTCACTCACTCCAACATGCCTATCCTGGCCAACACACCCACACACACTCTCTCACTCTCTCTCCCTCTCTCTGTCCAACATGCCTATCCTGGCCAACACACACACACATACATACAGTGCCCTTACTTCCTCTTCCCTCTCACACTCCTGTAGCCTACCAGTCATCCCTTCCCCTCCCTCCCTCCCTCCCTCCCTCTCTCTTACCCTTTCACTAGAGAGAGCCAAGGATCAAAACAATCTGTCCTCAACTCCCTGGCCAGTCAAGGTCCGACACGGCTCCTCAAGGATCGTTTTAATAAGACACGCGACCTCAATGACACCTTTCCTTAAATACCTCTAAAGCCCGCAGGAATTACTCTTCACCTTTCAGATGATCCTCTTTAAGCGGTCTACAACAATGTGTGGGGTCTGGTCATGTAGGCCTAACCAAAGTATGGGATAATGTATTGTCCCCCGGTCAAAATCAGAAAATAAGTCCCGACAGGAAGAACCGGACCCTGATGCGAAGCGCAAGGACTTATGGGTCATTAAGAAACTGATGTACTGTAGTGTCGTTGAGGTCAATTGTCTTATATATTACTAAGGGGCTACTTGCCAAAATGAAAATAGAAATAACAATAAGTGTTTTTAAATTTATTTGTTGTGATTTAGTGGCTTCCGCAGAGAAAGAAATGAGTTGCCACACAAATAGAATTTGAAAGCTAAAATTCTAGAAAGCTAAGATTCTAGAGCACTACACTCAAAAATCTTATAGACCCTTTCAAGAGAGTTCCATTATCAGCATCATAGTTGGCCCCACAAGGCTTCCATTTTAACATTCCATATGTTATCTTAATGCAGAGGAAGTAGATTGGGAACCAAATAGAACGTTCAAGCATTGTTTTTGTTTTTATTGTTAAAAGGGTCTATAGGTTGAAAGTTTCAGGTCTTGCATAGCAACAAATTACTTCCTCACTGTCACTCTCAATGAATTTCCAACAAAGTATATCCACAATCAATTAACATGTAGATAAAAGGGTGGTTTCATCATTCGCTTTGTGTAGAGTTTAGTAATGCATCATCAATAAATACAATTAAGTATATCATCTAAAATTATTATTATGAAGGAAAATACAGTTACAAGTAAAGAGACACTTTTATCCAAAGGATAAAAAAAACGTCCAATGTTTGGGTATAGAGTCGATGCCAACCTTTTATCAGTTACTGCTGCTCAAACCCACCCCCATTGTCTTATAGTATTCATAGCAAATGACTGAAGGAGCCATCATAGATCCCTCATGCACAAGCACAAAGTTTCAATAAAACACCCCCTGAATTATGCTATGGTTACCATGGTTACTGCTCCCAAAGTTACGTTATAGAAAGGATTTAGAATAAGAAATGTGGAAGTATTAAAAAAGAAATAGTTAAAGATGTTTGAGGCAAAGCATTTCTGAGGTTTGCTATTCTTACCTGCTGTTGTGGAGGCTCTGAGGAGACAATGGCAGTAGGGGATTAGTGGAAGGATGCTTAGTAGCCAGACTTCTCCAAGGCTTCGGTGTTATTTTTACCCCACACTTCCTACAACACAGGCCCCGACACTCAAGTTGCTGTGTCATGGAAATCCGACAACCTCGCTTCCCCTACACTGAGGGACAAACGTGTCAGGCTCTTTTGAATATCAAACTTAATATTGCACTTAATATTCATATTTTTAAAAAAATCATTGGGTTGAATCTCTTGAGGTAGATTGAGGACAGCTCGGACTATTTGGGAATAAATGTGTGTGTGTGTGTGTGTGTGTGTACAAATGTTAATGCTGAACACCCCCCACTCACACACACTCACCCACACATAATTCCATCCATCCACCCACACACACCCACTCACAAATCCATCCATCCACCCACCCACAAATGCGCACACATAGATACTCGGCCTCACTGTGTAACATTACTCCTCTTGGAAGACAGCACGCCAGGGAATGTGTGTCAGTGGATTCTGATTGGCTGGCAAAGGTGACAAGTATGACAAGATTGGACCCCCTTTCCCGAAAACCACCCACGCTTGGACACAGACATACACAAACATAAACACACCAACACATTTACTTTGCTCACTCATGGAGATACAAACGTCATGCTCTCACTCTTTTATACACACACATACACACAAAATGAGTGAGAGAGGGAGAGAGGGGGGGGGGGTATGTATATGTTCAGATTTATTGTATTATATAATAATAAATCCTTTGGCAATGCAAGTGATCATGTTATGCCTATGAAGCATTTTGAATTTGAGAGAGAGAGAGAGAGAGAGAGAGGAGAGAGAGAGAGAGAGAGAGAGGAGAGAGGAGAGAGAGAGAGAGAGAGAGAGAGAGAGAGAGAGACTCCATTCATAACAGTGTGATTCCACTGAGGCTAAACGAGCAGGGATGTTCAAGGGCTGGGCAGCTGTTTGGATTATGTTATTTATATACATTATAGAGGCATTTCTCCCACGAAACACCTGCGTCACCAGCACACCCAAACGTCACAGTGGTCAGGCAGGGCAGGGCAGGGCAAGGGGGCAAGGGGGCAAGGGGACCCCCCCTCCTCTCCTCTCCTCCCTTTTCATCCCCCTCTCCTCCCCCTCTCCTCTCCTCCCCTCTCATCCCCCTCCATCTCCTGAACCCATCAATCTGCGGTTTAATTCTGGCCACAGGCGTTGTGTTACCCATTAGTAGGAGTCCGGTTTCTCGAACACAGCGCCCACACCACTCACACCCGCTCTGCTTACGAGATTGCCCATATTATCTGATTGGACAGACCAGGGGCCAACAGCAGCGATCACAGAAGCCACATTCTCCATGACATGGCACTATGCAATGTATGCATAGAATTGCCATTTACGTAATACAATATATAATTGACATACATGACTAATTATACAGTATAAACCATCTTCCTACAGCGGGAGAAATAAGTATTGAATGTGTCAACATTTTTTTCAGTAAGTACACAGTACTTCCAGTGAGTCTATTTGCATGAAAGTTTCACCAGACATTAGTATAAACTCAGGTAATCCACACATATATATATATAAAAAAAATCCAAACATCGAAGTCCATAAGTAGAGTTATGTGTAATAAAGTGGAATGACACAGGAAAAATGTACTGAACACGCTAAGCAGAGCAAGGCAAAGAAATGTGAGAAACGAGCTGGAATCTGTAACGGCTCCTACACACAGTTGTGTTCCGTCAACACATGCCAGTGGGTGTTCCCGACGGTAGTTATGCAAATGACTTATAGTCATTTAAATGAAGTATAACCGTAATTTGATTGGTTGGTGACGTCCGTCGATTGGCTTGATTGGCCGGTGCGGTCAGTGCAGCAACAGCTGAACGCGAGGGACGGGAGAAACGCGACGCAACGGACCCACAATTCAGTTGGGCAACCGATGACGTAAGCCCATATAAGTGAATGGGATGCGTCTCCAGCACTGCAACGCACGCAGCTGTGTGTAGAGGCCGTAAGTAGTAGTAGTAGGTACTTGTGTTCAAGAAACTGTGTGAACCCGCGAGGAAGAAGAGTCTCTGGAACCTCCCTAATGTTTCACAAACATGACCACAAAGAAGACAAGTTCAGTGTCCAAAATTATTTGGGGGGAAAAGTTAGGTTCTATCTATTTTGACGAGTGAATGTGTACATTACTTAAAGTATAAATTTGGGGTAGAATGAATGAGAATGAAAGTGTTATGCCTGTATCTGCAACAAGCATGCCATCACAACACGAGCAATAGTTTAGTATAGTAAGAGACCCTTAAAGGATATAAAAAAGATGTGCATCGCTATCAGCCAGGATGAGTTTTAAAATACTGGTATGTCGAATATCAGCAGAAATCTAATACCATGCGTCCCTAGATAAGAAGCCTTTGGTATTGTTCAAAGATTAAACACATATCCAAAGATTATCTCATGAGGACTTGTCATTGGATTACCATGGCTACCTTAACATTTGAGAAGTGATCCTCCTATGGGTGGCAGCAGAGAGCTGGGTTAATATAAGTGTGAACTGTGATCCACTAAGAGGGTCTAATGCCTTCACCCACACAACACCAGTCTTTGTAAAGGGACAGAATTCGACTCAAGACAAAGGACACACAGATGAATGGTTTTCTTTCCTTTTTTTTATTTTCCATCTTAATCCTTCACTTGTATAATTATAAACAAAAGACAACCGATCCACTTCAAACAAAGTAATAATCAAAAATCACTTAATAGTAAAATAAAAACAGATCCAGAGTAAAGCCAGCTCTTTATTCCTTGTCCAAAGACAATCTGTCGCTTTCCGCCATCCGTAAAATTTCCTAAAAGTCAAGAGGTTGTTCTGACTGACCATAAAAGAGATACACTAAAAAATAACCATGTTTTTTTAAAACAAATTTGAATCAGATGGTTCAGACTCTAGCTGTAAATCATCCTCACTGGACACACGAGACCCATGTGTCCAGCAGGAAACCCCACCCTGAGGATCATGGGAGAATGAGGCCCTTCAAACAGCGTGGAGAAGGAGCTAACAGCTAACAGCTAACTTTGTGAAGCATGACGCTGCTCTCACCTGGCCCAGATAACTGCAGTGTCCTGCCTATGCCCAGGGCCTGGCCACCTTCTGGGTTGATGTTACATTTGGGTAAGCAGTTAGCTGAATTTCTAGGACGATAAGGCACACCCCATTTAACCAGAAGTCACTCTTAAGTGCATGAGCTAAAACTAAAATTAAAAGCTGTGCTAACACTGATTTGATTGACATGAATAAAAAGCATTAGTGACACTAAAAGTGGAAGCAGCTGGTGCAGGTATCAGGGATGCAGGTGTGATGTGTTGTCATGACAATCCAAACAGGAAACGAGGAGGAGTAGGGAGTGCATGCACATGGACCACACAGATCCTGGGGGTGGACATTCAGACACAAAACTGCACTGCTGGTCAGTCTTACTTGGCTGTAATCAACCAGGAAGCCTTTATAAACAAGTCACAGGGTTATCCTGAAGTCATGCGTTTTTGGCTCCGTAATGAACAGTCACAGAGGTTACTAAAAAAAGGCTCTAAAACTCTTTGGATTTATGATTTGATTTCCACCTTTTCTAATCAAAGTTCTTAACTTTCCTTATGAATCAGCTATGCCTCAGAGGTTGCGACAAAAAACACTGATGGCATTTGTTAGCTGTTCCCAAACAGCCTCTTAGTCTGGGCTCAATCACACGGGGTCAGGGTTGGGGTCTAGATCAGGTGAGGGGCCAGGTGTGGGGTCAGGGTTGGGGTCTAGATCAGGTGAGGGGCCAGGTGTGGGGTCAGGGTTGGGGTCTAGATCAGGTGAAGGCCATGTACGGGCCCAGTTCCATCCCATAATGTTCCTGCCAACTGGATAGCCGGTTTACCACACCAACATCTCGAATCCGAGGAAACTCTGGTAAGTGGGGGGGACCAGCTTACAACCCTGACAGCCCACATCAAGGAAAACTCTGTTACCTGGGTGACAAGTTCAGCACACCCACAGAACCTCCTTCAAAGCAGAGGGACTTCGGTTACATTCATGTCCCTCTGATTGCCACCTCGAAATGCTGGGACTACAGACAACACGCCTGCTCGAATGACACAGGAAAATGACTCAAGTGTAAATAAAATAAAAACAACCCCCTCATCGCCCATCTCAGCATTAGTTTATAGTGACATGAAACATAATCATCTACTGTGAGAGAGAACCGAGACTCACTAGACAGTTCCTAGGTACGAGCGGATTAGAACACAAGCAGGTGACAGACATACAGGAAGCAGAACAGACATACAGGAAGCAGAACAGACATACGGGTGAGGAGGCTTTTGGGAAATTAAAAAAAGTCTCTTTCACTTGGTGCGCTTGTGGCAGCTACTCTGAAATGAAAAGACATGAAAAGAGTGTTTGAGTAGATGGCTGATTTTGAAAGACTAGGAGAGGAACTACAAGAGAGAGAGGAAGGTCCCTTCTGTTCCAGAGGTCCAGACCCAACAGCACTGGACTGGAGTGTGTGTCAGTTCAGCAAGATGTCTGAGAAGAAAGAGTGTGTGTGTGTGTGTGTGTGTGTATTTAACCAGTGTTTGGATTTTTTCACAGACTGTTTTTTGTAGACTATTCTGTGCAAGTGTGTGTGTGTGTGTGTGTGTGTGTGTGTGTGTGTGTGTGTGATATATATATATATAGTAGTGCAACTGCTCAGTCTCTAGGTGGTTCTCAGAACTTGTTGTCCCACCAGGTGAGCGTGGAGCCCTTGGAGCCCGTGGAGCCCTTGGAGCAGCCCTGGATCTCAGCATTGCAGATGTATCCCATGGGGCAGCAGTTCTTCATGTCAGGACAACACACCGCCTGTAGGATCAGAGAAGAAGGCAGAGACATTTACATCTAATCATTTAGCACACACATTACATCATTTAGCACAGACATTTTATCATTTACATTTAATCATTTAGCACACACATTTTATCATTTACATCTAATCATTTAGCACACAAATGTTATCATTTACATCATCACTGTCATCACCTCACATACATACAGCACACTGCTTGCTACAGTAAGCCTCCTCTACATACTTGCTGCACACTGACCCCATCCCCCCCCCCCTTCCCTACATACACAGCACATTGTCTTCAGGATCTTCTCCAACACACATCCTCTACATACTTACAGCACACTGCCCCCACCTACCCACACGCACACTACACACAGTCACTGCTCCACTCCCCTCCAGCCCACACACACATCTTCACTGTCATCACTCACATACATCATACATACAGTACTCTGCTTGCAATAGTAAGTCCCTTTACCATACTTGCAGTACACTGCCCCCCCCCTACACACACAGCACATTATTTCATCAGGAAGCTTCTCCAACACACATTCCCAACATACTTACAGCACACTGCCCTCCCCCCCCCCCCCTTAATCATTTAGCACACACATTTTATCACACACAAAGTGACTCACAAAAAAAAATGAGTAATAACATTTCAGCTACAATGCAGAGGAGACTACCCCTTGAGAGAGAGAGAGAGAGAGAGAGAGAGAGAGAGAGAGAGAGAGAGAGAGAGAGAGAGAGAGGAGAGAGAGAGAGAGAGAGAGAGAGGAGAGAGAGAGAGAGAGAGAGAGAGAGAGAGAGAGAGAGAGAGAGAGAGAGAGAGAGAGAGAGAGAGAGCGACCTTTTCTGCACAGTTCTGATTGTCTGCCTTTTTACATCTACATTTCAAAGCGGCCCATATCAGATGTTTGTGATGTTTGTGTTTACATGGTTCACCAATGAGACAACCCGCATTCATGCACCAGAGTGATTTGGGTCACCAAAATGAAAGCAAACATACAGTACAGACGCCACTGCAGGAAATAACACAAGCTTGCATCATTAGGCTATTTCAGTGGCTACTTGTTTACTTTCGTTTCCGAAGTGTCTTGAGAAGTACGCTAAATAGAGTACAGGTTTATTTTAAGGCAAAAAAAAAAAAAAAGTCCTCATTGCAGCTTTTCCATCTCTGTTCTCATTTGCACTTCATCGTTCTGCCAGTTGTGCACGTGGAAGCAACATTACGTGTAGTGCAAATGGTAAAGGTTAAAATATGGTGGGCATATTCAGCGACGCGCAAGTTAAAAACGACAGAGAATATCTTATCTGCCCGTTTAGATGGTTAGATGGCAGTGGCATTGGCACATATCTGAGAGAGAAACTCAATTTATGACTCACTAAAACATAATTATGGATGGCTTTAGGAGCTGCACCATGAAAATGACTGTTCATATACGTTTTCCCCTTATTCCTATAGCCTTATGTTTTTCCCTCGTTCATATAGCCTGTTCATATATTTTTCCCCTTGTTCCTATAGCCTGTTCATATATTTTTCCCCTTGTTCCTATAGCCTGTTCATATATGTTTTCCACTTGTTTGTATATAGCCTAAAGAACAAATAAAGCAACCAAAAGGGACTAGTCACTTGTTTCCATCGCTAATTTAGATGTGAAAGAGCTAGCAGAACCGGGTATGCTAGCTGTCAGTGTTTTTAATGAAGAGGCTGACTTCTACGTGTGAACTGGCATGGCGTGGTTGTCTTTCATCTCCATGGTCAGGCTAATTCATATGCATGAGAGGCACACGAGCTGAGCTAACCAGCTCCACAGCCTCATTCATGTGTGTGAGATGGCAGGTGTGGGAGTGTGAGCGTGCAGCTGATGGGATCAGGAGGAACAGAGACACGCTTGTGTGTGTGTGTGTGGGGGGGGGGGGGGGCACACTGAACTAAGGAGCTTAGGGTTTGCCCTGTCCATTTATTAGATGTTACAGCCACAACTGACTTTAAAGGGTAGACATATGGAACTGTAATGTAAATCAGTGGTCACTGAAATTCAAGTGGCACTAGTGTTGCGGTTCAACGGCCACATTGTCTCTTTTGACAGAGAGAGATAGAGATAGAGATAGATACTTGTCTGCCTGGTGAGATGGTTAAAGTTTCTCTCCCTCATCTCTGACCATGAATGAACTGGGGTTTTAGGACCGTGAGCCTGATGAGACAGCAGCGATCGTCTTATATGCACAACCAGGGCTCCAAACCGGTTCAAGGAACGAAAACGAAAACCGAAAACGAACGGAATTTTACGAGGAGCAGAAACAGAAACGAAAACAACATGGTCTTCAACTGTTCCGGAACAGAAACGTTATTCTGAAATCCACAAAACCGGTTAATAACGTTTTTTTTTCGTTCTCTATATATTTTATAAAATTTCACAAAAGCATATCCTATGTCAGGGAGACTATTTCCGGTTGTGCGAAAAACAAGCCCGCATCTACACTGTTAATGTAAGCTAACAAGCCGCTATGTAGCCAACTAGGCCTACCTATCCGTCTGCCACTTCGGATCTTAGGCCAGCTCGTAGCGTAGGCTACTGAAACTTATTTGGAAATTGTTTGTAGCCTATGCGTAATAGCCTATTTTGCCTGTCCACGCCTTGTCGTTTTAAAGTCGGGATTTGAAATGTTTGCGCAATTATAGTCTATTCTATGTAGAAGAGTTAAACGGAAAATTTGAGATAGGCCTTGTCAGCAACAGACAGGTTGGAAATTATAGCGCAAGCCTTTGAAGAAATCCATATGGATAAAACCAGGTAAGGAGTTTAGCACGTATCCAGAAATATTTTTGATAAGAAATTATTTATAGGCATAGGTTAGGCTTACAGTAAGTCTGTAGGCTATGGGATGGATAGCCCATCTGAATGTTTTTGGATGCCGCCTGTGATTTATTATTTTTGGGCATAGCTACGGTATAGGCTAAATCAAGGGGAAATAATGAGTATGTCTATTCTAAGGTAAAGTTCACAAAAATAGACTTGATAGGCCCGCCAAACACTGCCGGAACTTTAAGAACGAACGATATTTTGCGTTCCGAACCGGTTCAGGACCGATATGTTGGTGGCGGAACGCATGCAAGAACGAAAACGTTAAACATAGGCCTACCTGAACCGTTCGGAACGGAACGTTTGAAAAATAATTTCGTTTTCAAGCCCTGTGCACAACAAACCTAGAGAAAGTATTGATTGCCTACAGTGAAATGTTAGGGCTTCAGGTAGACGGGTGGGTCATCTGTAGGGTCATACTGTGTCATTTCAATCAAAGTAGGAGAATCCTTCTACACACCATCTCAGAATTGCTTGCACCCAAACCAGCAGGTTCAGAGGAAGCTTCTTCCCTGCGGCGGTCACCCTACTGAACGCTAGCTCTGCACCCCGGGGGCAACCAGCCAACTAAGCCAAGACTGGCTTGGCCCTTACCTGGAGCATTGATTGCCTAAATTACCCGATCATGTTGACCCCGCTCGTAGTTTGGTAGTGTGTTGTCCTGTCCCCTATTTCCACCCACTCACTCAGTCCCTCAAGGTGCAAAAAGGGACACTGAAATGTAGTGGTGAATTTAAAGCCAAATTCAGATAATTATTTGTATATCATTTCTATCCTCCCAAGAGCCCTACTTCACTAGGTAATCAGTGCATTAGCTCAGATCAGTACTACAGAAAACGTTGAGGAGAAGGGGGAAACAAATTGACGTTAGACAGAATTCTCATCGCAAAATCAAAACTCCACTAGTAGCTCCAAGCGGTTTGTACACTGCAGCACTGTATCACTGTGCATAGTCATTGGCGGAAATAGGTGACTGTTCTATACCCTCTTGTAGGGGCAGCAGGCCTAGCTGAAGGGTGGAAATAGGTGACTGTTCTATACCCTCTTGTGAAGGGTGGAAATAGGTGACTGTTCTATACCCTCTTGTAGGGGCAGCAGGCCCAGCTGTCGGGGGAGGTCCTGCAGCAGGTCTGGTCAGTGTCGCAGCGGGTCTCGGCGTCACACTGCACATCCTGGGAGGGCTGCTGGGCCTCGGACAGCGGCGAGAGGGGGACCGCGGCGGCCCAGTCCGAGGGCTTCACACAGGTACCGGACTCCAGCGCACAGGTGTAGCCCTGCGGACAGCAGTGCTCGTGGTCGCTACAGCACACCGCCTGGAACGAGGAGGAGGGAGGTGTTTGTTATTTTGTTATTATCTATCTGTGTGTGTGTGTGTGTGTGTGTCTCTTGACCAGAGGACAGCAGCCCCAGTCTCCAGTGGGTAGTTTACAGTGTGTGTGTGTGTGTGTGCACCTTGACCAGAGGACAGCAGCCCCAGTCTCCAGTGGGTAGTTTACAGTGTGTGTGTGTGTGTGTGTGTGTGTGTGTGTGTGTGTGTGTGTGTGTGTGTGTGTGTGTGTGTGTGCACCTTGACCAGAGGACAGCAGCCCCAGTCTCCAGTGGGTAGTTTACAGTGTGTGTGTGTGTGTGTGTGTGTGTGTGTGTGTGTGTGTGTGTGTGTGTGTGTGTGTGTGTGTGTGTACCTTGACCAGAGGACAGCAGCCCCAGTCTCCAGTGGGTAGTTTGCAGCACGTGGAGCCCGCCGCACAGCTGCTCTCGTCGTCACACTTCACGTCCATCACACCCTCTGCGACCTCTGACCCTGCCGACCCCTGGACGACCCGGGCCTCCTGCTTCCTGTACCAGGGGATCTCAAGGCGACCTTTGGTGCAGGACGTGTGCTTCTCGTCACAGGTGAAGCCACTGGGACAGCAGTGGTCACCTGAGCTACAGCAGACCGCCTGGACACGAGATGGAGGGAGAGAGAGGGGACAGAGGGGAGGAGGGGAGAAAGGAGAGTAAAACAGATAAGGATGGTAAGTGATGGGGCAGTTAGTGGGTCAGGGTAAGTGTGTGTGTGTGTGTGTGTGTGTGTGTGTGTGTGTGTGTGTGTGTGTGTGTGTGTGTGTGTAGTTCAGTTTATTTTTTTGTCATTGTTACAGGATAACAACGAAATGTTGTTAGAGCAAAACAGACAGGCATATAGTTTTTAGTTGTCCACCCATTTACCTTATATCATTTAATATTTAAATCCTCATGAATCACCCATTACCTTACACATAATTAACTCCCCATAAAATCCCCCATAGAAAAAACAGAAAGTTCTATATCCAGTAAAGTGCTTAGTGCAATAAATAGTGTGTGTGTGTGTGTGTGTGTGTGTGTGTGTGTGTGTGTGTGTGTGTGTGTGTGAGATAATGACAAAGGTAAAGTAAAAGACAATAACAACAACAACAGACCGTAGAAGAGAGGGGAGGATGGGAGGAGGACTGGTTTAAAAACAACAACGACAGTAAACAACAACAAAAACAGAAATGACAATAAGCCATCAGCATCTACATGCTTGATGTTACTTCCTCCACCAAACACTCCCATTTCCCCCGTCCTCTGCGACATCACTTCCTGTCTCACCTGACGGAGTGGGCAGCAGCCCCACTTGCCGGCTTTGTGCATGAAGCAGCAGGTGTTGTCGTCGGGGCAACTGGTGTGCCCGTCACACATGAGCCCATGGGATGGCACCGGCGCGGCGGGCAACGTGGCGCTCAGGGCGGGCACCTTCCTCACCAGGGGCACGGGGCCGCGGGCGCTGTCACAGGTGCTGGCCAGCAGGTTACAGGTGGTGCCATGGGGGCAACAGTGCAGGTGGTCCTCACAGCATACGGCCTGATGGGAAATGGAGTTTAGTATACAAGACACCGTATGACAGAGGCCTCACGTAGACGGTCAAGAAGACTTAATTAGCTCCCCACATGGGAGATGAGGCAGAGAAGGATAGAGATGCATACAAGCTCAGTGTTTCCCATACATTGACTTATTTGTGGCGGCCCACCACAATATCAACATTGACCACCACACAATGATTTTTCCAGGTTGTACTAAATTGTGATTAAATCTGGTTAGCATCATAGCACGCTGCGCTAATTTGTTAAAAACTGTTGCATTCAAGTTAATTCTGTTAACCTGCCACCACAAGTAGAATTCAATTCTGTGGGAAACACTGAAGCTGTTTCAAAGTCATGAAGGAATTGCCTTTTTTTTTAATTAAATACACATTTAATCAAGTACATATTTTTAAATATGTACCGTTGAGGAGCTAAGATGAGTATTTAGGGGTTAATCTATGTATGGAGTGCACCCTTAACAGCTACCTGTAACTATGTGTGGAATGCACCTTTAATAGCTACCTGTAACTATGTATGCAGGGTTCCCACACCTTGGTTAAGATCAAATTCAAGGACCTACTGTATAATGTGTTGATAAATTTCAAGCGCTGGTTAAATCATGTTACCTCAACAGACCAAGGATACCTTGCCAGTTTTCTTTTATTTTTGGTCATATGACAGGCCTATTCTACTTTTCATGTTTGTATTTTGCATAAAACTGAACTGAAATAAACTTGTCCTAATCAAGTTAAACTCGTTACCATGAACCTGTCGGTTTATTCATCAGAATGTTAAATTAAATATTTGGGCAACAAACACTACATGCGGGAAACACGCAGAAATCACGCTGGCCGTGTACATGTTAATAAGCGGAATTGTACGTAATTGTATGGATTTTTTTCCCTCAAAAAGAAATTCAAGGACTTTCAAGGACCTTCATTTATTTATGTCTCTTCCAAGGGCCTTGAATTATTTTTTTCAGATTCACAAACTTTCAAGGATTTCAAGGACCCGTGGGAACCCTGTGTATGTGTGCACCTTTAATACCTGTAACTATTAAAGGTAACTGCATGTTCATGTACATGTCTGCATGTGTGAATGACTCAAATAGCATGGTCTCCAAATCAGTCCTTACGGTCGTGTGTGTGTGTGTGTGTGTGAGAGAGTGTGAGTGTGTGTGTGCGTGTATAGGTGTGTGTGTAGGTGTGAGTGTGTGCGCGTGTATAGGTGTGTATGTGTACGTGTATAGGTGTGTGTGTGTGTGTGTGTGTATGTATTATGTATGTATCTGTGTGTGTGTGCGCGTGCGCGCACCTCAGGTAGCGGGCAGCATCCCCATCCCCCAGCGGTCGTCTTGCAGCAGGTGTAGGTGTCTGGGCAGGACTTGCTCTCGTCACACTTGGTATTGGGTGGCTGCGTGTCCAGGGCGAAGGTGGACGTCTTCTCCAGCCAGGGCACGGAGGCCAGGGGGTCGGTGGGGTCGTCGCAGGTGCTGGCCCGCTCGTTGCACACCGTGTCGTGGGGGCAACAGTGGGTGTGGTCGGGGCAACACACCGCCTGGGAGGGGGGGGGGGTTTAGATTATACATGAGGTCAAGTATTAGTATTATACAATGCTGTGCTGAAGTTATAGGCATTTGTCATTACATTTTATTAGTGTAATTGTCGTTACATTTCTTTATTCCACTGCTTTGTTGAATTTCCCATTGTCCTACGTAATTTAGAGCGACCATTAACCGTATGTTATCTGCACACCTATGAAGTAGATCCATTTTTTGGCCGTATCTCACTTGTATATTAATTCGCCAAACTCATTGTGAAGTTTAAATGAACTTTCACGTTGCATCCGAGCTGTAAAATGCAGACGTTCAGAACATTGCAACATTGTAGCATATGACGGAGGTGGCTTTTAGCTAGATGGATGAGAGCAGGCTAAGTAAAATAGCGATGTTTCAAAGCTAAAGTTCATCAGAATCTTGGGATACGCCCGCTTGACAACGGGAGAGATAGAACTAACGACTGGCCTTTGGCCGTAGCAACCATCCATTTAGAACTAGTAACGGCAGTTTGTCCTGTGAGTTGAGAAATTAGTTGATACGTGTCGGAAGAAATGAGTTCTACAAACAAGACAGTTTTAGCGTTAAAACGTTTAAATTGAAACAGGAAATGAACACAACGCAAGTGGCAACAGTGGAATAAGCGGGATAATGGACTCCACGGTGGTCTGTTCACAGAAGTTAATGCACTTACGAGGTTTAAACGGCCCTCCGCTTCGCGTCGGGGCCGTTTTACAACCTCGACCGTGCATTAACTTCTGTGAACAGACCACCGTGTCGTCCATTATCCCGCTTAAGCGTCTTCTGCCCCACGGCTGCGCGCGCATTTAGTTTTGTTGGGAAACAGGAAATCCGTCTATATATGTAAGTATTAAGTTGTTGCTTGTTGTTTTGTGTTTGCTCATTTCACTCAATATTTCATTCAATATTTGTATTATATCAGATCATTTACATTACATTACATTACATTACATTACATTAGGCTGACACATTTTTATAGCCTAGAAATCTAGACGCACCCTAGCGGCGGCAAATTAATTTGCTCAGCCTGTACGTCTAGTAGCAAACCATAGGAATTTCTATTAGCTAACACCGTGGATGTTATCAAATCACAGTGCTCTATTTTGTTAGAGAGTCTTAAGGCGGGCTTAACAGTATAACGACAGTCCTGCGACGGTGAACAACAAGGAAGGTGGCTATGGCGAACGAAGAGCGGTTGTTTGAATCGGGGTTGGCGTCAACTTTGGAGGAGTTGGACTTTTTCTTTGAAAGTTGAGCAACACAATGCACTTAAGTCATTCCTTTCGAAGAAGGATGTATTTGCCGTTTTGCCGACAATTTTAGGACAATTTAAAAACGGTAGAGTACAGTAAGAATAAGTGCATCAGTGAGTGCTATCTTGAGTTCAGTTCAAGTTGAGTGTCAGTTCAAGACGGGTGGTGAGTGCTAGGATCAGCAAGACTTGTTGTAAGTGGTGCTATGAGAGCAGATGTTCTCTAAAGAGCTGGGTCTTCAGGAGTTTTTTGAAGATGGAGAGGGATGTCCCTGCCCTTGTAGGAACTGGCAGATCGTCTATTCACCCGTGACCCAGCGCTGTGTTATTTTATTAATCCTGTTTATCCAACCTCTAAGTTGAGGAGGTGAGGAACTGAACACACATGAACACAAGTGAACATGTGGCATAAACATGAGTGTTTGCTAAGGGCACATGAAGATACTCAACTTCAACACACATGAACACAAGTGAACATGTGGCATAAACACGAGTGTTTGCTAAGGGCACATAAAGATACTCAACTTCAACGTTGCTTCTTTCAACCTTCTTGCCCTTGTTTCCAACTCATTCATTTTTCCTTGCAGAGTCAGGTTTGTACACGTTTATGGTTATTGTTATATTATATTTGGTCTATTAGTAATATTGGTATTATCTTAGGCTATTTTACTATACACTGTTGATTTTAATGTTAATGTAATGCATGTTGATGTCATTGTAAGTTGCTTTGGACAAAAGCGTCTGCTAAATACCATAAACATAATAAACATAAACAAACTTCTACAGATTGTTTATAATTCAGTTCCTTCAGTCTGTGATATAGCTGATTACAATGTTTCATACATTGCGTTTACTATATACACATACACACACGCACATATAACACACACACACACACACACACACACACACACACATATATACATATACTTTATGCATCTCTACCCTGTTCTGAGCCTGGTCCTGCTCAGCGCCTGCCCTGGTTCTAAGGGATTTGTTCTACTCAGCGCCTGCCCTGGTTCTAAGGGATTTGTTCTACTCAGCGCCTGCCCTGGTTCTAAGGGATTTGTTCGTACTTGTTACTGTACTGCCATGATCTTGCTATACTTGCATTTGCTTACGAAGAGCACTAAAGTGAAAACACCTCCGGTCAGCCCCAGCTTGTGTTTATGGCTGGGACGGCGGCATGCGATCCGGAGATTAGGTTCAACGCGAGGCCTCCGGGCGCACTGGGTCCAGCCAGGACAGAGGTTCCAGTGAATAACAGCCCCAGCTGACCCAGTTATGAAGTTATATCATGAGATATGCAGCGGCACGCAGACCTGATTCAGCAGCCCTGGCTCATATTGAGGAACAATGCTGAAGAGGTTATTCAATATAACCCAAGGGAGGAGGGAGAGAGAGAGAGAGAGAGAGAGAAAGAGAGAAAGAAAGAAAGAAAGAAAGAAAGAAAGAAAGAAAGAGGAGAAAACTATATCATGTGAAGAAGAAACAGGAGAGAAACAGAAAGACACAACAGACACACTGGTAGACAAACAGCACGACTGTCAGAACGATAGATAGAGCACCATAAGGCCATATATACAGATAGAGCCACGGACAGACAGACACAGACAGACAGACAGACAGACAGAGCGACCAAGACAGGGCACTCTGCCCCTAACCCTACAGTAGGGGAGTAGACATGCAGTGCGCCTCACCTCCTCCAGGGGGCAGCAGGCCCAGACGCCAGATGCAGTTTTACAGCAGGTGCTCCCATCGGCGCACGCCACCGAGTCATTACAGGGCACCGCCGAAGCTGGAGAGAGAGAGGGAGAGACAGAGGGAGGGAGAGAGAGAGGGAGAGACAGAGGGAGAGAGAGAGAGGGAGTGAGAGAGAGGGAGAGAGACAGAGGGAGTGAGACAGAGGGAGAGAGAGACAGAGGGAGAGAGAGACAGAGGGAGAGAGAGAGGGAGAGGCAGAGGACAGAAATATGAGGAGTCAAAATCGACGACATATTGCAAACACAGGAGAAATTAAGTGTGCGTGTGTGTGTGTGTGTGTGTGTGTGTGTGTGTACATGAAAGGTGGTGTGGGCTAACCTCTGATCTGGGGCGGGGTTAGAGCTGGGATTTTGGTTGCCCAGGCGATGCGTCCGTTGGTGGACATACAGGTGCTCTTGGCGAGATCACAGGTCGTGCCCTCCGGACAGCAGTGCAGGTGATCAGAGCAACACACCGCCTACAAATACACATACATATGAACACACACTTACTTAAAAATTCACAAACACACATGAACTTGCACATAGACAGATATGGATCAGACGATGACAAGACTGAACATTTTTCCACATACACACTTCTACTGGCTTCTATTCTATTGACTAAATAATGATGACAGACACACACACGTTTACCTTTGGCATGGGGCAGCATCCGTAGCTGCCATTGCCGAGGGCACAGCAGGTGGTTTCGTCAGGACAGGTGGAGATTTTATCAGGACAGACCACTACCAGCACACCACCACAGGCAGGAGAGGACCGGAGGAGAGGACACACAGAGAAAACACAATAAACACTGATGATGTGTCCAAGGTCATGCATCAGAAGATGCTTCTGTAAACTATAACAACTGGGACATTAAAGTTACAGCTCATGAAAGCAAACCAGCTCTAGTAGAACTCTGAGCTGCTAACCAATCAAAGTATGAATCAGCGTCTGCGCCATTTCAATTTCTTCATGTAACTGTAACTGACAAGCTCATGACACCCCAGCAGACATGCATCACATTTTGTCGAGCGACACTTGTCCCACTAGTCACCTGAAGTATAAATTGGCCTCAACACTGCTCTCTTCATGTAACTCAGTGTTTCTCAAACTTTTTCAGACTAAGGACCACTTAACCAATAAAAAAGAAACGCACGGACCACCTAGCAAAAAAAAAAAAAAAGATTAGACCTACTTCAACAGTATAATAGCCTACACAATAGGCCTACTCACTCACCACCTTGCTTATTGTCTTTGCACTTTGCTTATTGTGTCAGAGGATTAATTTGATTTACACTACATAGACAGTGTTGCAGAACTGTTTGGATTTACATACAAGTTAGTTCAATATTGCAAACAACATATCTATATTATATTTTACCACGTCTGCTCGCGGACCACTTGGGATAGTTTGCGGACCACCAGTGGTCCCCGGACCACACTTTGAGAAACACTGATCTAACTAGCCTATCTAGCATCAGTCTTCCAACACCACTTCCTGCACACCTGTACCTGAGGATGGCGTCTGCAAGCCTTACTGTAGCTCTTACCATCTTTGGCAGCAGGCAGTCGAATGAGCAGAGCGGGTTGCTTTTGGGCCAGAGGGAAGTGTGTCTGTGTGCGTGAGGACGTACACATCTGCTGCTCCAGGTCACAGGTGGTGCCGTTGGGGCAACAGTGGACCTTGTCACTGCAACACACAGCCTAACACACACACACACACACACACAGGTGAAAATTACTATATTGGAATTTTACTATCCAGGTTTTAACATTCTTTTCTGTTTTCCCGTCTCATATTGTAAGACACAAAATGGGGCATGGGACTTAGACATAAGACTTCATCATCGAACAAAGACACACAAAATTACAGCACACACACACACACACACACACACACAACACACACACAGACTCTTACGTCAGGGTAAGGACAGCAGCCATAGCTTCCAGAATTCATCAAGCAGCAAGTAGTGTCGTCAGGACAGGCGGATTTGGCACCTGGGCAGGTGATGGAGCCCACACTCCTATCTACACACGCAGACAGACAGACAGACATTGTTTTAAAGATTAAAACTCTATGTGGATATTTTGAGTGGCTAATGCGTTGAACCTAGTCTTGCAAATGATCTGTAGTCATCTCTATGGCAACATGAGCCTGCTGAGCAGACTATGACTATGACTCATGACTGAGAGAACATGAGCAGGGTATTCCACAGAAAGCGCTTTTAGCCATCGAGCTCCCTGTGCAGTGGGTAGGGACCAGGGAACACAGTGTAGGATCCTTTGAAATAGGAACGCAACCCCAATCAGACACAAATGTGTACACACACACACACACACACACACATCATGGTACGAATCTGTGTGTGTGTGTGTGTGTGTGTGTGTGTGTATGTATGTTTACCTGGTGAGTGCGCTCTCTTGCGGGCGCGGAACTTCCTCCACATAGGAGTGGATCCCAGTGTGGCAGACACACATTTGGAATGTTCTAGATCACACTTGGTTCTCTCAGGGCAGCAGTGTCGTTTGTCCTCACAACACACCGCCTGCAGACCACAGGGATCACAAGTGAATGACGTGGGCAATATCGGTTTATATAAATAACATACAACACTTCTGTTTACAAAACAAAACATGTCTAGGGGTATAATGTAGTATAAGGTCATTGAGCAGGACTGACTGTTAAAATGAGTCCTTCCATGACCACCCATAATGCCCTACGTTTGACAGTATTCCATTCCCTATAATGCCCTATGTTTGCTAGCACTCCATTCCCCATAATGCCCTATGTTTGACAGTATTCCATTCCCTATAATGCCCTACGTTTGCCAAGGGGCAGCATCCCCAGGTGCCCTACGTTTGCCAAGGGGCAGCATCCCCATAATGCCCTACGTTTCACAGTATTCCATTCCCTATAATGCCCTATGTTTGCTAGCACTCCATTCCCCATAATGCCCTACGTTTCACAGTATTCCATTCCCCATATTGCCCTACGTTTGCCAAGGGGCAGCATCCCCATAATTCCCTACGTTTGCCAAGGGGCAGCATCCCCAGGTGCCGTCGATCAGCTGGCAGCAGGTGGTTCCGTCTGGGCACTCGGATTCCTCGTCGGGGCAGATGACTGCACGCTCATCCTCCCAGGGCTGAACACACAGGAAGAGGAACAGCTACATCAGACAGCTCAGGCCAAAGTGGAGATTTTTTGAAAACTCTGTTTTACCGTTTGTGTGTGGACATGTTTTTTTTGATTGTGGCGTTTGGTGGCACCACCATTTGTTTGATTGACATGTTCTTGACAGCCTTTAACGGCCGATTTTGCACATCCGTGTGAGCAGAATCGTTTTAAAATACCAAAGGAGGAAAATGATCAGTTTTCAAAAACACGGGTACGTCGCCTAAGACTGAGAGATGGCTGATGCATGCCTGATTAAAAAGTCATTTTATGGGTTGTGAAAAAGAGCAGGGCACGACTCCAAAAGACTGCTATGCAATAGAAGGCAGGGGCTTGCAGGGCTTGATGGGGGGGAAAAAGTATAGGCAATAATGAAATACAGCCTATTAATGGTCAATAATGAAATACAGCCTATTAATGGTCAATAATGAAATACAGCCTATTAATGGTCAATAATGAAATACAGCCTATTAATGGTCAATAATGAAATACAGCATATTAATGGTCAATGTGTCAAGTACATACTTTCTGGCATAGCAGACAAATGATTTTGAGCAACCTGTCCTGACTGAAGCTCGAGGTCATTATTAATTACTGGGAGAAGCATGATGTTCTTGGGCTGGGAACTCACCATTGGCAGTGCTCAGTCCGAGGGGCGGATTTTCACGGTCTTTCAAATTCCCTCTGCACGCAATAGGATAGCGCTACAACTCATGAATCCCATGTATTTTCCCACCAGCGGAGCTAGTTGGCTAGTTGATCGAACGATTGTCAAGTCACACTGTTTGCCAGCAGCAGCATCCATTTTTTTTTCTGTCAAGTAGCAGGGAATTCACACGGAACAGTCTCAGCTCTGCCATCATTATGTTAAGCCCGTCCACCGACTCTATACACGATGTGATTGGCCTG
Organism: Alosa sapidissima; assembly: GCF_018492685.1. NCBI lineage: Eukaryota > Metazoa > Chordata > Actinopteri > Clupeiformes > Clupeidae > Alosa > Alosa sapidissima. Next base: position 35,472,319 of record NC_055959.1, on the reverse strand, counting down.
ACCGAAATTTGGTTTATCCAGCTCGCAAGCCAACAGAGAGTTGCTAGACTACCCTGGCTTCTAATTAGATTTTCCGCCGCTAGGGTGCGTCTAGATTTCTAGGCTACTCATGCACGGACACACGGTCAGTATCGCTTTAGCTAATATTTCCTAATATTTCATCTGGAAAAATGACTTTTACATTTGTATGCCAGTGATGAAACAAAAAGTGACAGAATACAATGTACCTTTGAGAGGAAGCAACAGCATGACCCAAACACACACTATCATGGGTAAATGCAGGGTAAGAAACCACACACACAGTCTCTCATCTAGAGAAGTGTGCAGGGGAACTGAGGGGAGGATGTGTGTGTGTGTGTGTGTGTGTGTGTATGGAGCAGTGAAACTAAGGGGAGGATTGTGTGTGTGTGTGTGTGTGTGTGTAGCAGTGAAACTGAGGCGAAGATGTGTGTGGCCAGCGTTTCCTGCACAGGAAGGTGTTCAAGTGCTGCAGGATGCTATAGGTACTTATAGGGGAATTCCCACAGTGGTCCATCAGCAACCCAGCCTGTTGCACATTACACAGCATGAGGCGGTAGCCAATGACAACCCAGCCTGTTGCACATTACACAGCATGAGGCGGTAGCCAATGGCAACCCAGCCTATTGCACATTACACAGCATGAGGCGGTAGCCAATGGCAACCCAGCCTATTGCACATTACACAGCATGAGGCGGTAGCCAATGGCAACCCAGCCTATTGCACATTACACAGCATGAGGCGGTAGCCAATGGCAACCCAGCCTGTTGCACATTACACAGCATGAGGCGGTAGCCAATGACCACGCACAAGTGGCAAATACAAACGCACTGCAAGTTGCATCATCACTTGAGGAGTGTGATGGATCATGGGTAATGGGGAGTTCAAAGAGTGGGTATGGGAGGTATGGGATGTGTGTGTGTGTGTGTGTGTGTGTGTGTGTGTGTGTGTGTGTGTGTGTGTGTGTGTGTGTCAGGCTTGTGCAAAATTCCAGAATTGAATTGAAACTGGCTCTTTAATTCCAATTCCATTCTTGAATTTCACTTGCATTTCAATTGAGGTAGCAAACAGGAAGCAGAATTGCACACGCGTACGCGTGCATGTGCATGTCTATCTGTGCGAATGTGCAAGATTTGCGCGTGTGTGTGTGTGTGTGTTGCTGTCATGTGCATGTCCATGTGTTGGCATGTGTTGTGTTGATTCACCAGAGCTGGAGTGGGTGGTCTGGCTGGTCTCCTCGTGACTAGAGGCAGAGAGTGAGTCTTGTTGATGCACTTGGAGTGTTCCAGATCACACAGTGTCCCCTGGAAACAGCAGTGCAAATGATCTGAGCAGCACTCTGCCTGCAGGACAAAACAACAACAACATCAACAACAACAACAACAACAACAACACCATCAACAACAACACCATCAACACCATCAGCAACACCATCCAACTCAACTGCTAAGCATCAATAACAGCTTAATTTGTCTCGACTGTACAAACCTTAACACGTTTGACAATTGACACAGATTCTGAAATCTGCAGAAGAAAATAGGTGCACAGACACACACACACACTTACGTTGGGCAACGGGCAGCAGCCGTAGCCCCCAGACGGCGTCTGGCAGCAGGTGTCTCCATCCTCACACATGCCTCCATCAGGACAGATGAGGGCTGAACACACACTCAGCAAAAACAGCGCACACACACTTACACACACACTCACACCCCTCATCTGTGAACACAAAAGAACAAGTGGATATTAGGACACAGACTCAACACACACCTTCATCTGGAAAACTTAACAGGAAGGAGTAGGCTTAAATACAGGAAACGGATAACACACACACACACTTCTGAGAAACACAAAAGAGAAAGTGGACAATAGTTCAAGTTTGATTTTTTTCCGACTTTGACTAAGTGGACCAGACCCTGCAGAGGAACAGAAAAATGACAGGTTTCATTTGTGCCCTGAGCAGAGCAGAGCAGAGCACTTGGCCCTGTTTTGGCTTTTACTTTCTCTTCCATCCATTACAGACAGGGCTCTCTATATTTTACCCATAGAATATGAGCATCTGTGTGTGTGTGTGTGTGTGTGTGAGAGAGAGAGAGAATGATAAAGAGTTATGTGGGCACATGTATGTGACCAGGCATGGCAAAAGCAGGCTCAAGTCGCAGAGACGCAAGTCGCGAAAAACGACTTTGAAGTTTTTTTTTTCAAAATTAGTGATTTTCGTTTTTTTGCAGAATGTGCAAGTTGAAGTCCTAAAGAAGCAATTCCATGTTTCAGATAACAGCATTGGTTGCTTTAAAAGTGTATATTTTGTCTTTGAAAATGTTTGAAAGTTTCAGTAAGTAAACCAGCATTTGAATTGGGCGTGACTATTAGTGCTCTTTTGTTCTGTCGGCCAATCAGCAGTATGCTAGAAGTAACCTCATGGCTACTTACTGAACCAGCATGCTGTTTGTTTACAATTTGAATGGAGATGGACAAAGCACAGCGGATTGCAGATGAGCTAAATCTGATGATGAAGGCGACTGCATTACATTGGAGAACATCCCTAATCTAGAGCTGACCTTAGCCGAAGATAATTACAACGAGGAAGAATCTCTCGGTCTGGCAGCAGAGGAGCTAGATCGTAAGATATCAGATGCTATTTCCACAGTTACATTTGACGGGGATAAAGTTTGTGTGTTAGAAACTTTATCAATTGCTACTAGCTAACGTAGGCCTACTGTCGTTAGCTATTGGCACCATAGGCTACCAGCCAAAACCCATTACAGATAGTTTCGGTAGGCAATTAATTTGAATAATGCGAGAATGTCTTGTTTTGACTGATGGCAGGGTGCCTTGCATCGTGTGTGCATTCAAATTAACAGGGTTTGCAAACGTGATCTCATGTTTGTTTAGTTCGCGTTTTAGACTATTTTATCCATTGCTAAACCTGCTAAATCCATTGCCAACCTGGTGCCTTGCGCTGGGTGGTAATTCAAAATAACATGGTTTGCAAACATGATCTCATGTTTGTTTTAGACTACTTTATCCATTGCTACTAGCTGGTTCTGTAACCCATTAGAGATCAAATATTATCAGATCTCCATGAGTGAGACATCATTGGATAGCTTTGAAACTACACTTTCAGAATCTGTGAATAACTCAAAATGTCTCTGGGGAGACATGTGCCTGGTTTTGCCATGCATGGTTACGTATTTGCATGAGTAAGGGGGAAGCACAGAATGAGTAGATGAGCGGGACAATTACAAAGAAAGCCCAAAAAAGCAAACACCTGCACAGGAAGAGCTGTGCAAGGTGCAAGATGCAGTACACACACAGACATGCATTAATGTTTGTCGCATCATGACTTGTTTCTCATGCAGCAGGAAAATGCCATTTCTACTCCATGGTCTTTAGAGTGTGCACTCTACATAAAGAGACCAAGAGAAGTTCCTACAGAGAGTCAGTTTCACCAATACTGCAACTTTGGGTCATGTCCTTTTACAGTTCTGCAAATATTGTGCCTTATCATGGCCACGACCCTGTGCAATACATGGCTGGCCAACATGAACAGATAATGGAATTCCTCTACTCAATTCCCCACTATGTCAATACAAAACTGAGTATGAATGTCAACATACAGTATCTGACCAAGAGTGAAACACAGAAATGCTTCCCAAAGTAGCCATCGTGCTTTGATCTCCTACAACGGAGTATAATGAAGACACTGGATGACTACTTCTGGAGGACGGGGGTTCACACACAATTACACAAAAGTGAAACTGAAAATTAGTTGGCTATACTGCCCTACAAAGACAAAGTGCAGTATCTACGAAAATGTTTCAGTAGATTAATGCGATTTTGATAGATTGAACGGAGGATATGGCATGTTATATTGGTGTAAAAAAGTGAATTTCACAAAAAATGCAGTTACTGCACTTTGGCTTTGTAGGGCAGTATAGTATTTGGGCACATATGTTGACTATGTTTGTTGTTTACAAGTATAACATGTGCTGACACATTGACACAATTCAAGCCTACTGGAAAATTACCTGGCAAATACAATCAATTTACTTTCTGATCCTATTGGAGCAAAGTCCAAATCTCACAGTATTGTGACATTAGTTTTTAAGTCAGGTGGCAACAGGACAAACTTCAATCGCATTACATTTCTGACTGGTTTGTTTAACCAACATAATGAGCCATCCAAAAATGCACTAGGCACATAACTGAAGCATTCCTTTTGTGGAGTATTCGCTGCAACAATTAGCTTCCACTATGATCAATGGAACTGGCTACAGCAGATAGCACTGCATAGAAATCAGACCAGTCTTCTAAAGCTATTTTTTACGTTCTGCGTAGTAGTACGCGGTGTAGCCCCAACAGGGAGGTGAAGCAGATGTGTACACTCACCGTGAGTTCTGTGTTTTTTACCCTCAGCAAGGAGAGGGATTCCAGCCAGAAGAAGGTGTACTATGTTTGCTTCTTAAGATGCTCTGAAGTGTGGCATACTCCACTCTCTTACTCTGCAAGCATCAAAGTGAGGGGAGGAGGGGGGGGGGGGGGGGGGGGGGGGTTATTGTACAAGAGGGTAACGGAGCAAACGGCCTGAGTTTCTAGATTAGTGAGCAACTGATGACATTCACTCATGTTTTCTTTCTCTTTCAAAATAATATGATACATTAAACCCTAACAGCCCAGGACCCAGTGTCAGTAAAGAGGAAATTATGGCAGATTTGAGGAAAACACCCATTGTACCATAGGCTTTTATTTAATTCATGTGCTATCAGTTTAACCAAATTCAAATCTGAGCAGTTTTTGGCAAATGCAAGCATTTTGGAGGATCTTGTCTTGGACCTAGTACTTTTTTCTTCTTTTTTCATTCTCCCCAAAAATGTAACATTAAAAGTTTACTTTGCTTAGTTATTCGTTTCAATAACCAGAGGGACTGTACTGTGATAGAGTAACTTAAAATCTCTCTTCAGCAACTACAATGTACGCCTATAGCTGTAAGGTGTTTTCACGATTTCCTTGCCCAAAATATACACACAAATAACAATCTCATATATAGGTTGAGTCCATACAGAAACTCAGCCAAGCAGCTGCGTGTGAGCAAAAGTAGCCGGTCATCTGATTTCATCTGATGGTACCAACACTTGTGCATGCTGTGTTTAACGTTACATGTTTGCTTTGTGCAAGCTACTTGACTGCTGTGTTTAACGTTACATGTTTGCTTTGTGCAAGCTACTTGACAACTGAGGAGTGATTCATACACATCTAAACACATTCTGTTCCCATTTGCCAACCTGAAACATTTGCAAATTCAATATGACCTTTAATTGCACAGCCAAGGCTAAAGTTCCTTAGAACGTGTTACATTGTAACAAAACGCCTATGCGTTCGACGTCTGACATGATCATGCCTTATAACTTAAGTAGGTTACGGTTAAGTTAACCAGTAACTTCACATGAAAAAACAGGCTCACAGCACCGCCTAAGATAGTCCTAGCCAGGCTAACAGTAATATCATTGTGTTGTCAGTTTCCTTTTCCCAGGAGGAAATGACTTACATGATCTACTTGTTTAGCCCAATTAATACCGAGGCGATCGAGTAAGCAAATTACTTTTGGTTCACGTGTTTATAAACAGAAAAGTGTTGTTCTTTTTATTCTAAACAAGATGCAACCTGTGATTTCCTGTTTACCAGAAACCGTCGCCTTTTTAAATGTCAAGAGTAAGTATTTATCCGCTACGTCTGCAAAACAAGTGCATCTTTACATATTCTCATGTAAATGTGAACCAGCCACCAAATAACAATAGTCAGTCTCTCTTCGCTTCGCTTGCAAAAAGCTAGCTAACTTATTAGCAAGTATCCCCTATAATGTTTTACTTTAACTGACCACTTATGATTTCTGTAGTGACATGGCATGTTGAGTCGATCCGTATTTCTTACCTTTGAATGTGGTACCACGAACAAAAAAGGAGCTTAACGCGTAAAAATGAAGGGATCCTGTATAGTCTATGTGGCTAGCTAATATAGAATGACTGTCGAGGCGACTGTAGCAGCTGATAATGGAATCACATGATGCTCTTCTGGAGTCATGTGATTACCCCTGAGCATTGGACTGGGTTGAGACAGAGAGAGCCCCTGCTCATTCATTGGCTATGCAAGTCTGAGTAGGCCTACTCAACTTTTATATAGGCCTACTTTAATATGTAAAGTATGATAGAAAACATGATTGATGACATTAATATGCGCTTGCATAATATGAGAGTGACTTGTTTAGGACTCGAAAAAAAATTACTTGGACTTGGACTTAGTAAGACTTGACTTGCTTGGGACATCTGTCTTGACTTGAGACTTACCTCACTTCTGCTAGTCATGATGAATGTTCTTCTGTTCATGTCATGATGTAGATCCTCGAAAAGAAAAGCCAATAAAATAAGTGTAAACAAATTTGTTTTATTTTTTTATGAATGTACAGAATCAAATGTCATAAGTTATATCATATTTTTTTTACAAACAATTAGGCTATATAGTTTTCACTGAATGCTTATCAATGAATTTATTTATTTTATCTTCTCACTTAAAATTTCAATAGAATCCCATTACTTTAAGCCAACCAGTCAAGTGAAATGGCTAATTTTTTGTCCTGAATTTTTTAGGCAAACAATAGCCACAACAACAGAGTATGAAAATGCCATCCAACCAAACCTACTTACATACTGGGAAACAAGGTCACCCGCAACCACATCACATAGTTGAACAATGTACACTGTGTGGACAAGGTGAAGGAGCTGTCAGTCATCGGGAGAACAATACAGGGGATTTCAAGTGATTGCCTGTCAATCATTCTCAGAGTTGGTGGAAGTAAAGCCCAAGCCACTCCATGACTCCTGTTCATGAGATGCCTGTCTATGTTGAACTTTGTGATAATGAACCCTTAAAATGTCTTTTGTTTATTTTCCAGTGGGGAGCATTTTGAGGTCTGTAAGTGTTTTTTTCTGCTCACTTTGCCCCAGACTAATAAATGTGATAGAAGCATATTCATTATACTCATTATTATAGCTCAATTCAGCTATAGCAAAACACAGTGTAGAGTGCTTTAGAAATTCAATGGGTGGCATTGTACCACCTTTGTGGGATGGAGCGTGCAGTGGTGGGTCAAGGCTACAAGACGGACCCACACTGACGTGCAAATCGTGTGTGTGTTTGTGTGTGTGTGTGAGAGAGCCCAAATTGTAGTGAAGCAGTTTGACTGTAACATAGTTAATTTCTAGTAATGATGGTTCATTTGATTCAAATATCAAAAGAGGTTTTGATGTAAAATGACCACGATTGTTTTAACTCTGAGGTCATAACATGGGATTATGTGTTTGTTTGTTTTTAACAATATTGGATGCCCTTCTACTTTGTCAGTCTGGTTTTAGGAATTACAAAATCGTTTTATTTTGACAGCTTCCTGCCACTGATGCAGATTTGTTGGGTTGGGAAATGGGGTTTATCCAAGACCATCATCATAATCATAGTGAAAGCTGATATTACAGCATCATCCAGCTTTCAGAATCATGGGTGGATTCCAGAATCATGGCTGGATTCCAGGCCAGGGCTACTGGGCCAGACCCAGGTGCCCATAGTTATTACCACACTGTGAGCTTCCTCAATCATCTGCACTCCATCCTGTAGCTCTGAGGGAATGGACTATATGTCACAGAGGGCTCTGTAGACAGCTCATATGTCTCCAGTGGAGCGTCAGCTGTGTTGTTACGGCACCTTCTGTCATATTCTGCCCCTTCTGTTCTCACTGGGACGATAAGTATGTTATTTATGTCCAACTTATGTGCAGCTCCTTTTTCAACTTAACTCTGTGCAACACCGAGCCGGGTCTGTGTAAACAGGTACACTAACACAATAGCCCCTACAACACAGCTGACATTCCACCGGAAACATGTGAGCTGGCTGAAAAGCCTTCCAGGAAGAGGTTGGGGTTCTGAGATGTTCTCAGACACAGTGCTGGCTCTCCATCCATTCCAGGTAAGAAATGATTGTTAGAAATTCAGCAGATCTCCTTAAGCAAATCCTCAGACTACTTACGCTACCAGCTACAGTCGAGATTACAAGTGAAGTACAGTCCAGCCCCCCTCTTACTGCCCCCCCCCCCCCCCCCCCAATGTTACCCATAAAAGCATCCACGGTGAAGTTCAACAAAGTCATCCGTTTAGGTGACATATTGCATTTAAGATGATTATCAAAGGGTGTGTTTATACCTCACACAGCCCTGCAGGTTGAGCACCAACAGAGAGAAGGAAGGAAGAAACAGATAGTGAGAGAGAGAGAGAGAAAGAAAGAGAGGAGAGAGTAAACAATCAGAGGAATAAACAACCAGAAGAGCAGAGTAAACATCTGGAAAGGATCCACATGGAGTTCACAGTACTGAAATTGGCAGTGATGAATATCGACATTAGTCTTCAGAAGCACACAACGTCGGACTTAAAATGTCTGAAGGTGTTGCCCTTAACGTGTGACAGAGAGTGAGGGAGGAAGGGAAAGAAATCAATGGCTTCAGAAGGACTCCTCCACTTCAACTTGGCATCTTGACTTGGGGACATTTCAGTACTTGGGGACATTTCAGTACTTGGGGACATTTCAGTACTTGGGCAACTGAACTCAGTGCTGATGTGACGTGACTTGTGGTCTCCACCAGCATGCAGAAGAATGTTTCCACCACATAACGATGCCTGATGATCAAATGCTACTCTATGCACAGTGGCCTATATCATGCACATATAATCTATGATACATATACACAGAATCCCAGAACAGCAAAGCGTGTTCCTACCAGTTCGCATTTTCCGCCCCATTCGATTCATGAGACTCACAATAAAAGACTCTAAAGCGCTACGCTCCGCTCTAGAATCTTTGCACACAATTGCTAAGTGTTGTGACACAGAGGTCAAAGGGCACATCTGAGCACATCTATACCCCAGACAGCAGCTAGCTTTGAACCACCTCCGGCCCAGACGTGGCCCACATCTGGCCCAGCTCCACTGAATGCACACAGTCATCTGCTATCTACATCAATACCAGGTCCAACCAAAAGCTACAATATGGCAAAAACAGCTTTGTCATTCTTTCAATTGCATACCGCTTTGTCACCCCTTGAAGTAAATAGATTATCGCGTGCAGGGTAACCAATCAAGTTACAAAGCAATATGTTACACTAATACTTGTGTATGCTTGTTGCACTGTACTCATCGATCCAGATACATCATAGCAAGGTTTTTGTCTAATAATAATAAATAAAATGTTGGGCCATACTTTAGTTTGCCTATCCCTTGTCACGATGTAAATATAAACCGTACAGTGTCACTCAGCTCAGTTAGAAAGACGAACATTACACTGATTGTTTGCATTTGCATTAGTGTGGCACACTGTGATCAGTTGTCCAGACACAACACAGCCAGGCTTATGCCTAATATAAAGTATCGGTATACGTTAGACGTTCTTTGCCTCAGTAGCCACACATAGCCAACGTGCTACTGTCTCTGTACCACGACAGCAACGACACATCCTATCTGTTGAACGCGTGTCTTAAGTGCAGAAGGTGGTTGTCCTCTCCTCGTGCCTCCTCTCCCCGCCTCGTCAGGGAGGCCGCCTGCCCCCATGCCCGTGCCAGTCCCTCCAGCCTGGGCGTGGGACCAAGGCACTTCCAGAGAGAGCAGTGGCCAGGCGGGGGCGTTTGGATTGGTTTCATGTTTATACATTCATCTTTTAAACTGTAGGGTCCATTATGGACGTGCATCTCCAAGCAAACAAATCAGTGACAAGGAAGTTTGCGATAAATGCTCTGAGCTAATTAACTCGTAAGAAAGGTTGTCTGTGAATATGAGAGATTAATTAAAGTACAAAATCTTTTGAAAGGTGTTGCCTGCCGTTTGTGTTGTCAAAACACTTGAGAGACTTGAGAGTCATTTTGATGCAACAGGGGAAAGCTGATGCTCCTTATGAATCTTCTGCATTTTAAGCATCTCAGTTCAGTTTCATGTGATTGCAATATATTTGTTTACTTTTTCCAGAACTTGAAAATATAATCAAATGAGATAGAACACAAAATCCATCTTCATGCCAAAACGTCTCAATGGCACTGACACACTCTCTTTCTATGTACCAATCCAATCCCTTAAAAACTACATTAGTCTAGAAGTGTTCTTCTTAAAAACTACATTAGTCTAGAAGTGTTCCTCTTTCAAAAACAAAAATTGCAAGTTCCACCTGCATCACACAGTCTGTCTAGCTTCTCTACTCTGGAACAGATCTTGCGTAAAACAGGACCAGACCTGTTTAACAGATCTATCTGGGTCTCCACTGGAACCACCTTCAGGATTTGTCCCAGGAGCTTTGAGCACTTTCTGTCATACTTCTATCCGTCATCTGCAAGTTGACAGGACTCACAGACTCATATAACACTAACGCTGCAACCAGCTACATTTCAAACAGGAAAAGTGACAACCTCAAAAAAGTATAAGACAACCTCAAAGAGTCACAGACAACTCAGCTCTGCCCAAAACACATGGCAAAATCAAAGACTCTTCTGTGAGACTGTAGAATTGAATTCTGTTAAATACCATTCAAATATAATTCTCAATAAATACAGACACCTATATTGGTGATTGAGGTGTGTACCAAAATGATATGAAGCAACTACAACAAATTAACACAAATATGCACTTAGGCACACAGAGACAAAACAATGTCAACATCTTGTCATGGGATGCTGTGTATATGTTTAGAGGAGGAGTGTTTTTTGGGGATAGCTATATATTATACTGCATTTCAATTATGTATTTCAAACGTGGGTCTTCCCAAAACAAATGAAAAATCTTCTCCAGTCTTCTCCAGAACAACAAGATCCTCTGGCTTCCACACCACTTGTCTGTGAGGGTCACCACTAATGGCCATGTTTAGTCATCGTTGATTAAAACACCGCTGGACCAGTGAAACAAAGTAGCCTTTGAGATGCGTTTGCATTTCCTGATGCGAGGAGAAACAGCTTCCATTTTGTGCTTCATTGTGGTGGATGTGAACATCAAAAAGGGAAGAGTAGGACTAGCCTGAAAGAGGGGGAATGTGGTTGGGATGTTTCCAAAATCTTGATGGCTGACTGTGAACGTTTCCTGAAGCTTCTTCTTTTGGACCTTATAGTTGGGTAATGGATTAGTAGTGGATTAGTTGTGCTTGTGTTGACTTCACCTCAAGGCTTCAGAAAAAGTCCAGTTTCTCTTTGTGGCTTGGTCTCATCAGCGACAAGAGAGAAGATTAAATGCCAAAAGTGACCCTGTGTGACCCCAGATTGACCTTTTGTCTCCATGGCGAGGTTTTATTTCTTGGGGTGGAACACCATGAGCGGCCTCTCCTCGTGCCGTTGCCATGGACTCTTCTTGTTCCCGTCCTTGTCGTCAGGGTCGTCTTCGGGACTGGTGACGGAATCGCGCCGCGACTCACTGTTGTTGCTGCTGCGCGAGCTGTTGCCACGGCTGCGACCTTTACGGGCGACAGGTGACCCCCGGGGATCGTCCGGGCCCTCGTCCAGCAGCGGCGTCAGCGGGTTCTCCAGCGGAGAGCTGGCCCCCATGCGGGCCACACCCCCACTCAGCTCCAGGGCGTCTTGATAGGCCAGTTTGGAGTAGGGCTTGACCCCGCCCCCGCCGACGCCGCCGCTGCTGCCGTGACCCTTGCGATGCCCGGTGCCCGAGCGCTCGTCCCTCCCGCTGTCCTTGCTCTTGCGCTGGGCGGACGAGTAGGCGGCGGAGGAGAGGGGCTTGCGGTCCTGGCTCTCCTGGGAGAGGGTGTCGGGGCTGCAGTCCTTGCTGCTGCTGCTGGGCTGCGTGTTGTGGGTGGACGTGGAGAGGGTGGTGGGCGTGGAGTGCGAGGACGCGTGCCCCATGACGTGGTGTCCGGCGAGGTCGGCGGAGCCCACGTCGATGTAGGAGTGGCGCACGTGGGCGTTGGCGCGGCCGTCCAGCGAGATGAACCAGGCGCGCGGGTGCTGCTTCACGCCGAGCTCCAGAAGCTTCTTCTCCGTCAGCGCCTGCAGCTCGCCGTTCATCTGTGCCATGGTGGAGTCGTTGAACAGCACCGGGATGTGGACCGAGCCGCCCGGCCCCGTGGACGCCCAGCTGCTGCCCTCCGAGTCGTCCGGTGACGACGAGCCTCCCTGCTGGGCCTGCTGATGCGACCCTTGACCCTGGTGGCCCCCGCCGCTGGCTCCTCCCTGCGCATCCTTGTCCCGCTCCGACGCGGGCTGACCATCTTTGCCCGCTTCTCCCGAGCCGAACTCGGACGACAGGCGCATGTAGTGGGCCGGGATGACCAGCGTGGGGACCATGCTGCGGTAGATGTTCTCCTTCATCTGGTCCAGCGAGCTGCAGAAGATGATCTGGCCCGGCTGGGTGTTCAGGGAGGTGGGTCGGGCCAGGTGGTCGGCCGCCTGGGACAGCTGGGAATATTCCGGAGGCTTGTCGGGCGGCGGAGACGGCGGCTCCGAGGTGTACCCGCGGTTGTCGTTGGCGACGTTTCTCCGGTGGTATTCCGCGTCTTTGTCTTCGCCGGCTGCGTAGACGCGTCCGTACTCATCGCGGATGACGGGGGGCTCCAGCGAGACGGTCTCCGTGGCGCGGTGCACCTTCATGGGGAAGCTCTCGCCCTTCGCCCCCCCCTTGGGGCCCTTGCTCTTGGAGTGGCGCAGCTTGTGCGCTGGCACGTGCTTGGAGAACTCGTCACGGGCGCTCTTGTGGTCTCTGGAGGGCGACGCGTCGGACCGGATAGCGTCCTGGTCGCCACTGGACGTGCCTGGCTCGGCGTGCCCGCCGCAGATGAGGTTGAGGCGGGACATGGACGTGCCCTGGTCTCGCCTCGAGCCGTTCAGAGCCGCAGAGCTCTGGAGTTTCCCCTGCTGACGACGCGGCTTCAGACAACGCCTCCTACAAGCACAACATGAGGGGGAGCAAGCCATCAGACATCAAGTACATCAACTCTTCATCATACTAATCATTGTCATTCATTTCTATCCTGTCACTTATGATCTAAGAATCAGATTTCAGAAAGCTCTGATTCCAGACTGGCTGCAGACTTGCACATTACACACACATACACACCGACACACTCACACATACACACACACACACACACACACACACACACACACACACACACACACACACACAAACACACAAACACACAATGCTCACACAATCACACACACACACACACACACACACACACACACACACACACACACACACACACCCTGAGCTCCCACTGCCTTACCTGCAGTAGTAGAGGAGCACACAGAGCAGGACGAGCACGAGCAGGGCCAGCGAGGCCAGGATGGACAGCAGGAAGAGCGTGTGGTAGGCCGTGATGTCCCGCAGTCCCGGGTGACCCAGGCCGGACCCTGCACAACACAACCACCACCCCAGCCGGTGAGGGGCAGGGCTAGGACTACTAACTGCACAGGTTGGTCAGCTACAGTTCCTGTATACCTTAACAATAGTATATTATTGACCCACAAACTGCAGCTGAAACTTTTCTCCGACATCGTCCACCTCTAGATTTAGGTCTGGAGCTAGTGAGAGGCTAGACCAGAGCTGATGTGCGGTCAGATTCGAAAAAAGAGATGCTTCATCTCAAGGGGTTATCCTCTTAACACTTGATAAATGATGAGAAATTATTTCTGTGGAGTGATCTGTGTGTGGTCAGATTTGTCAAATTGACAAATTGAGACAAATTGAGACAAAATTGTCAGATTGATTGGTCAGATTGACTGCTCCCAATCATGCTAATTGCCCATTACTGACCAACACATTCCATGAGCTCCTATGTGGTTCACCTTGATTATTTATTCATGAACTGAGTCATTAGAGAAACAATCGACAGACATCAAGAGAGGTGGAGGGAAAAGGAGCAGAGAGAAAATGAGAAAGGGTAAGAAGGGATGAAGAGGGAGAGAGAGAGAGAGAGAGAGAGAGAGAGAGAGAGCAGGTTTACCTGCAGTAGAGGGAGTCAGGGATGGAGAGATGTAGAGAGAGAAGGGAAGAGGATAGAGAAAGAGAGGGGGAGATAGATAGATAGATAGATAGATAGATAGATAGATAGATAGATAGAGAGAGAGAGCGAGAGAGAAGGTTTACCTGCAGTAGAGGGGAAAGCCGCCACCCAGTATCCCAGCTTGGAGGCCATGAACTCCCAGGTGAGCTGGGAACCCTCTCTCTTAATGTAGCCTGTCCCATTCCTCAGCCACACACCTGCAACACCACGACTAGAGCTTAGTGGCCTATACATACTCTCTCTCTTACACACACACACACACACACACACACACACACACACACACACACACACACACACACACCCGCAACACCACGACTAGAGCTTAGTGGACTATACATACTCTCTCTCTTACACACACACACACACACACACACACACACCTGCAACACCAGGACTAGAGCTTAGTGGACATGCACTCTCTCTCTCACACACACACACACACACACACACCTGCAACACCAGGACTAGAGCTTAGTGGACTATACACTTTCTCTCTCTCTCACACACACACACACACACACACACACACACACACACACACACACACACACACACACACCTGCAACACCAGGACTAGAGCTTAGTGGACATACACTCTCTCTCTCACACACACACACACACCTGCAACACCAGGACTAGAGCTTAGTGGACATGCACTCTCTCTCTCACACACACACACACACACACACACCTGCAACACCAGGACTAGAGCTTAGTGGACTATACACTTTCTCTCTCTCTCACACACACACACACACACACACACACACACACACACACACACACACACACACACACACACACACACCTGCAACACCAGGACTAGAGCTTAGTGGACATACACTCTCTCTCTCACACACACACACACACCTGCAACACCAGGACTAGAGCTTAGTGTGGTAGTGTGGTAGTGTGTGTGTTTACCTGTCTTGCTGTGGTAGTGTGTGTGTTTACCTGTGGTAGTGTGTGTTTACCTGTCTTGCTGTGCTAGTGCGTGTGTTTACCTGTGTTAGTGTGTGTTTACCTGTGGTTGTGTGTGTATTTACCTGTGTTAGTGTGTGTTTACCTGTGTTAGTGTGTGTTTACCTGTGGTAGTGTGTGTTAACCTGTCTTGCTGTGCTAGTGTGTGTGTTTACCTGTGTTAGTGTTTGTTTATCTGTGGTTGTGTGTGTGTTTACCTGTGGTTGTGTGTGTGTGTTTACATGTGGTAGTGTGTGTTTACCTGTGTTAGTGTGTGTGTTTACCTGTGTTAGTATGTGTTTACCTGTCTGGCTGTGTTAGTGTGTGTTTACCTGTGGTTGTGTGTGTGTTTACCTGTGTTAGTGTGTGTTTACCTGTGCTAGTGTGCGTTTACCTGTGTTAGTGTCTGTGTTAGTGTGTGTTTACCTGTCTGGCTGTGTTAGTGTGTGTTTACCTGTCTTGCTGTGGTAGTGTGTGTTTACCTGTGGCAGTGTGTGTTTACCTGTCTTGCTGTGGTAGTGTGTGTTTACCTGTGCTAGTGTGTGTTTACCTGTCTTGCTGTGCTAGTGTGTGTTTACCTGTGGTTGTGTGTTTACCTATCTTGCTGTGCTAGTGTGTGTTTACCTGTCTTGCTGTGTTAGTGTGTGTGTTTACCTGTCTGGCTGTGGTAGTGTGTGTTTACCTGTCTTGCTGTGCTAGTGTGTGTTTACCTGTCGTGCTGTGGTAGTGTGTGTTTACCTGTGCTAGTGTGTGTGTTTACCTGTCTGGCTGTGCTAGTGTGTGTTTACCTGTGCTAGTGTGTATTTACCTGTCGTGCTGTGCTAGTGTGTGTTTACCTGTTTACCTGTGCTAGTGTGTGTTTACCTGTCGTGCTGTGCTAGTGTGTGTGTTTACCTGCCGTGCTGTGGTAGTGTGTGTGTTTACCTGTCGTGCTGTGCTAGTGTGTGTGTTTACCTGTCGTGCTGTGGTAGACCCACACAGGTATGCTGGTGGGGCTGCGGAGGCGTGAGTCGGAGGGCAGCGGGATGGACATGTGGAACGACTCTGTGACCGGCACGGCTCGGCCCTCGCGGTCAAACAGCTGGGCGCTCACCGCTGCCACCGCCGTCAGCTCCATCCAGCCACTCTCCCCTCCTGGACATGGAATACACACATACGCACACATGCAGGCAAGCACACACACACCAAACACACACACACACACCAAATACACACATACCATTCACAAACACACATACACACACAGAGGTGCTCACACACAAGTTGGCAGTCTTTAATCTTTAGTCATTTAGTCTCTCTGTCTTTTCTTCTCACATCTCACGTCTGGATTTGTCTGTGTTTCTTCATCACCTGTGTGTGCTATCCATCTGTACGTGCCAGACTCTCACCTGTGCTGTTGAGCATCACCTGTGTGTGCTATCCATCTGTACATGCCAGACTCTCACCTGTACTGTTGAGCATCACCTGTGTGTGCTAACCATCTGTACGTGCCAGGCTCTCACCTGTGCTGTTGACCTCCACCCCCAGCAGGTAAGGGAAGCTGGCCAGCTCGTCATGCGCCATGGTGGTGGTGAGGACTGCCGACACGTCGGCGTAGGAGGAGTTGAGCGTCAGCGATCGCCTCTGCAGCTGGACCCGAGGCTGGTTTCTCACCCCTGCCACACAGACCACAGGTGGACGGGGACCATCAGGACGAGACGGGCACTCTGGGTAATACTTGTTCCCTCTACTTAACCCTTAAAGGACCAGTATGTAGGAAATAAATTGTAACCATTCCAAAAATGATCACCAACCATATTTGATATATACATTTCATATTTGATGTAATTTTGGTGTAAACTGTACTGGATTAAATGTTTTTTTTTTATGTGTGTTGGTGTGAGATGCATAAGTGTGTCTAACTCCAGAGGTATGTCAATTGCCAGCTCTAATAGTAATTTTTAAAAACACACAATGCTGTTTTTCTGGGGCCCACATGTTTTTCCCATTTTGTAACATGAAAACAAACAATTATAATCCATATATTTCTCATGAATGGCCAGAGATCTTCTTCTATTCATGTTCCTGTTTTCACACCTTTCTTCAGTGAACCTGATGTGGTTTGAACCATAAAACCAAACCCTTCTTTTAGAAACTGCCAACCACAGTCAAACAATGTACCTCAACAGCCCTTTTTGCATCTTAGATCATATGTGTGTTCGTCTCAGAGGTTGTTGATGAAATGGGTTTGCTGTGTGTCAGTGGTTTGGTTTATTTGATAAGACGCCCCAAAAAAGTTCCCAATGGAGATGAGCAAGAAGAACGGCAGCTGTTGCTATGGAGACAGAGGCTGGAAATGGATCTGTCAGGAGAATGAACTGAGGGTTCAACAACAACAGAGGGGTGTGAATGGGACGCAGAAGTTTGGGAGAGAGAGAGAGAGAGAAAGGTGAGAAAAGATAGTGAGAGGGAGTTAGGGAGAGAGAGAAGGAGGGAGAGGAGAGGGGAGAGAGAGGGAGGGAAGAGAAAAGAGAAGAGATATGTGGAAAAAAAGAATGGCAGAATGGCAGGAAGAATGAAAGAGAGCAGCAGAGAGGATGGGACGGAGGCAGTGCCGTTGGGCATGTGAAGAGGCCCGCCTGCCCAAAATTACAAAGATTTTCATTTTTCATTTCAACGCATTGTTATTAGCTAATCAGACGGCAGCTAACATGTCACCCGGTCATCTCTCTCTCGGGTCTCCCTAGGCAGCTGCATTTAGCTGTTGGAGAGCTGGTGCTGGTTCTGAACTGGCTATTGGCTGATCTCTCTTCAACAGGCAGGACTTAGCGGGACTTTAGCAAATCAGGCAGGCAGCACGGTGCAGGGAAATGGACAGGTAACAACAGAGCTCTAGCCTCCATAAATGAAAGAGACTGACTTCCTAAATCAAGATTATGGATAAATATTTGACACACATGAATTAGTTAGTTAGCTTTCATTAAATTAGCCCAGGGTAGCCTAATCACAACTGTATGTATTAAGCTCATAGGGTTTGTCAGGAGTAACAATGGAAAGCTGACTGGTGTAGTGTTTTCAGTAGCTCTAAGGGCAACAACTGGAAATGGAATATATTATCCAAGATCGCTATGAACTCTCTGTTAACCCTGCAAGTAGCCTAGCAACCATCCAGTGCAATTACTATGACATTAGACTAGGCTACTAGTTTTGTCTCCTTGTGGAGTTAGCTTAACATAGGCTATAGGCCTACTGGTAAACAGAAAAAAAAAAACTTGTTTGCCTGAAGGGTTTTAGCCTACACTGCAAAATATTTTTAGGCTATAGGCACCAGTAAGCTATTTTTGAATGAATGAACAACAGTGTGTAGTCTACGTGACTATATGATTTTATCATTTCATGTGACAGAATGAAACAAAGGCCAAGTTAAAGCCATTCTGGGGGAGGGGGGTCATGCACACACACACACACACACATACACTATTGTTTGCACAACGCCCCTGCAAACACACACACACACACTATGGTTTGCACAACGGCCCTGCAAACACACACACACACACTATGGTTTGCACAACGGCCCTGGACGGAGGGGGGGAAAGAGAGAGACAGAAAGAGAGAGAGAGAAGGTGGAACATGGGTAGAGAAAGGAGAGATCGAGAGAATGATAGAAAGAGAGAGAGAGAAGGTGGAACATGGGTAGAGAAAGGAGAGATCGAGAGAATGATAGAAAGAGAGAGAAACCAAACAAGCAAAGCCGGGGTCGGATCAGGTGCCGAGAGAAGAGAGGGAAAAGACAAGGTGTGAAATTCGAGACAAAAATAGCACCACGGCGAAGCAGGAACGGCTGACCATGACAGACTATACCCCGGGCAGATGGGGCAGACAGACTGTACCCCGGGCAGATGGGGCAAACAGACTGTACCCCGGGCAGATGGGGCAAACAGACTGTACCCCGGGCAGATGGGGCAAACAGACTGTACCCCGGGCAGATGGGGCAAACAGACTGTACCCCGGGATTGTCATTCCACAGTTCTTTTCTACTGATGTTGCTCATGAATTCTTCAAGCAATTTATATGTCATATGTCCATGATTATTCAACTAGGAATCACTTCACCTCAGCATGTATGAAGTCTGACTGTAGCCCAGTCTCTGAGCGTTGCCTACCCCACTGAGAGTTCTGAGCCACTATGGGCTGGAGTGTATGAGCTGCTGAGTGTATGAGCTGCTGTGTATTGGAGTGTATGAGCTGCTGAGTGTATGAGCTGCTGTGTATTGGAGTGTGTGAGCTGCTGTGGGTTGGAGTGTATGAGCTGCTGTGTATTGGAGTGTATGAGCTGCTGTTGGTATGAGCTGCTGTGTATTGGAGTGTATGAGCTGCTGTGTGTATGAGCTGCTGAGTGTATGAGCTGCTGTGCATTGGAGTGTATGAGCTGCTGTGGGTTGGAGTGTATGAGCTGCTGTGTATTGGAGTGTATG
Organism: Alosa sapidissima; assembly: GCF_018492685.1. NCBI lineage: Eukaryota > Metazoa > Chordata > Actinopteri > Clupeiformes > Clupeidae > Alosa > Alosa sapidissima. The sequence goes on along the minus strand of NC_055959.1, from coordinate 35,452,797 downwards.
AGCTGCTGTGTATTGGAGTGTATGAGCTGCTGTGTGTATGAGCTGCTGAGTGTATGAGCTGCTGTGTATTGTAGTGTATGAGCTGCTGTGTGTATGAGCTGCCATGTATTGGAGTGTATGAGCTGCTGAGTGTATGAGCTGCTGTGCATTGGAGTGTATGAGCTGCTGTGTGTATGAGCTGCTGTGTGTATGAGCTGCTGAGTGTATGAGCTGTTGTGTATTGGAGTGTATGAGCTGCTGAGTGTATGAGCTGCTGTGTATTGGAGTGTATGAGCTGCTGAGTGTATGAGCTGCTGTGTATTGGAGTGTATGAGCTGCTGTGTGTATGAGCTGCTGTGTATTGGAGTGTATGAGCTGCTGAGTGTATGAGCTGCTGTGCATTGGAGTGTATGAGCTGCTGTGTGTATGAGCTGCTGAGTGTATGAGCTGCTGTGTATTGGAGTGTATGAGCTGCTGTGGGTTGAAGTGTATGAGTCACTGTGGGCTGGAGTGTATGAGTGTTATGAACAGGCCCAGCCCTGTCGTGGCGGATGATCATCAGCAGAGGACTTTGCCTGAATATTCAACTGACAATCTGCTCCAGCAGACACAAACAGTGTCTGCCATGACTAGAGGATGCCCATGCATCTCCACAGCCACTATTACTGCTGCTTTCATCAAACATACCGGTAATTACCTAGATTATATAATATAACATACATAATTACCTATATTATATAATATGACATACATAATTACCTATATTACATCATATTACATTCATACTTACTTATACTACATCATATTACATACATAATTACCTATACTACATCATATTACATACATAATTACCTATATTATATAATATAACATACATAATTACCTATATTATATAATATAACATACATAATTGCCTATATTATATAATATGACATACATAATTACCTATATTACATCATATTACATTCATACTTATACTACATCATATTACATACATAATTACCTATACTACATCATATTACATACATAATTACCTATATTATATAATATTACATACATAATTACCTATACTACATCATATTACATACATAATTACCTATATTTAAGCAATAAGCCGCAAGAGGCCGTTCTATATCGTGAATATAGCACAGCTAAGGGATGTTGTTAGGCACGAAGTGAGAGAAGCGTAGCCGAGTGCTGTTAAACAACCCTCAGCTGTGCTATATTCATGATATAGAACGGCCTCAAGGGGCTTATGGCTTTTATAAAATGGCTACCACATATAGGATATTAAAAATTGATACAAAATAAACAAATAATTATGAAATGTAAAAGCTATTTCATCTAAATGTCCATTCTTCCGCAGAGTCCCCATAGAATAGTTCCACCGCTAGTAGATTCTTATTGGAATTGTTGCTCAGCAAATTTGAATTTTAACCGTTATGCATTCTAAGGGCATTAATATAGAACGAAATGCGGTCTCAGCCGTGCTATATCGGGAAAATATACAGCGGCATCGAACGCGATTCAACCAATCATAATCAAGGACCGGATCTATCTGTTTTATAATACATAATATTACATACTTATATATACTACATCATATTACATACAATTACCTATATTACATCATATTACAGACATAATTACCTATGCTATTTACTTAATACACTAATAATGCTGCAAATAATGACGTGCTATTTTAGCAATATGTAATATAGTTGTTTGTCAATGCTGTATTATGCATATAGAGCTAAAGGAATCATGTGAATGATATTAAAATAATCTTCTCTATTTCTTTTGCACTACCACACTGTGAACACAGCATGAGCCCGTACGGTGCATCTGCATTAGTCATTAAACTGGGCATGTGTCACATTCAACTGCCAGCTTACCTGGGGAACCACGAAACACCTGAATGATGTCATCATAGAGGATGAGGGTGCCTGGCCTCTCAGTCAGCAGGTACAGACTGACAGATGCATACACTGAAGAGAGAGAGAAGGAGGGAGGGAGAGAAGGAGGGAGAGAGAGAAGGAGGGAGAGAGGGAGGGGATAGGGAGAGAGGGGGAGAAATAGAGAGAGGGAGGGGGTGACAGAGACAGAGACAGAGAGAGAAACAGACAGAGACAGAGATAGCGGGAAAGAGAGAGGCAGAGAGAGAGAGAGAGGACTATAAGACCAATATAATCACTGTGTTCTGTGCATTAGCTGTGCATGGTGTAGTGTGTGTGTATGGTGTGGTGTGTGTGCATTAGCTGTGCATAGTGTAGTGTGTGTGCATGGTGTAGTGTGTGCATAGTGTAGTGTGTGTGCATGGTGTAGTGTGTGCATGGTGTAGTGTGTGTGCATAGTGTAGTGTGTGTGCATAGTGTAGTGTGTGTGCATGGTGTAGTGTGTGTGCATTAGCTGTGCATAGTGTAGTGTGTGTGCATGGTGTAGTGTGCATGGTGTAGTGTGTGTGCATGGTGTGGTGTGTGCATGGTGTAGTGTGTGTGCATTAGCTGTACATAGTGTAGTGTGTGTGCATGGTGTAGGTTGTGTGCATTAGCTGTGCATAGTGTGCATAGTGTGTGTGTGTGCATGGTGTAGTGTGTGTGCATTGTGTAGTGTGCATTGTGTAGTGTGCATGGTGTAGTGTGTGTGCATGGTGTAGTGTGTGTGCATTAGCTGTGCATGGTGTAGTGTGTGTGCTGGATGTGGCACTGTGGCATATGATCCTGATGAAGCTCTCTAAGCGCCTTGTCCAGCTGAAGTGCAGCTCAGCTGAGAAGAGAAACAGCCTGAAGGCAAACAGGCGCACACAGCTACACACAGGCGCACACAGCCGCACACAGCTACACACAGGCGCACACAGCCACGCACAGGCGCACACAGCTACACACAGGTGCACACAGCCATGCACAGGCGCACACAGCTATACACAGGCGCACACAGCCACGCACAAGCGCACACAGCTACACACAGGCGCACACAGCCACGCACACAGGCACAGGCGCACACAGCTACACACAGGTGCACACAGCCACGCACAAAGCTACACACACAGGCGCACACAGCCACACACAGGCGCACACAGCCACGCACACAGCTACACACACAGCCACGCACACAGCCACGCACAGGCGCACACAGCCACGCACAAAGCTACACACACAGGCACACACAGCCACGCACACAGGCACAGGCGCACACAGCCACGCACACAGGCGCACACAGCTACACACACAGGCGCACACAGCTACACACACAGCTACACACACAGCCACGCACAAAGCTACACACACAGGCACACACAGCCACGCACACAGGCACAGGCGCACACAGCCACGCACACAGGCGCACACAGCTACACACACAGGCGCACACAGCTACACACACAGGCGCACACAGCTACACACATAGGCGCACACAGCCTGAAGGCAAACAGGCTCATATATGAACAGATAAATGTTTCAGGTCTGTCGTGTTATGTAATATGTCTGTGAGGAAGCCGCACTTGTGTGTTTGGGCCTTTGTGCCTTTTTATGTATGCATGAGTGTGACGGCATGTGTGTGTGTGTGTGTGTGTGTGTGTGTGTACTGATGCACAGACACATGCCCTGTCAGTGATGCACTCTGGGAAGTAAAGCCCACAATCACAAAGGCACCCCAGCCAGATAATTATGCCACCCTTTGTGAATATAGCCAGGAACTCAATCAAATTATGTACAGACACACACACACACACACATATGCACTCTCTCTCCCTCTGTGTGTCTCTCTCTCTCTCTTACACCCTCTGACACACAAAGTGCATCAACGAATATACAAACATAGCCACATGCTTACATGTGTGTGTGAATGACGCACTTACTTAAGCCTATCTCTCCATGTCCTGGAGCATAGGCCACTGACTGCATGATGCACATAAACATTTTCGTTTTTCATTGTAGGCTATGTCTGTTCTCTGCTCTTTCTAAAGTGATGAGGTTGACACTCATCCACTGATCAAACTAATATGCAACAATATATTCCATATTTCAGCTCATCTCCTAAGTGTAAAATCCTATCAAATTCTTGAATTTCCCCTTGGGGATCAATAAAGTATCTATCTATCTATCTATCTATCTATCTATTAGAGCCTATCTATGCACATCTCTGTCTCTTGGTCATTCTGTGCAGGGTGAGCTGAGTTTGTGTTGGCCCTGCACTCCCCTGGCCTGGCATCAGTGTGGGTAACATCTGCATGGCAACGGATCACTCACAAGGGATGCGGTTGGCATGCCAGGGCACGGAGTTGGTGATGTAATCCTGTTTGGAGGCTGTGATGATCACCAAGGTGCCCGGCCGGTAAAGGAAGTTGACCACGAGCATGCCATCACTTCCTGCCTCGCTGGAAGCCAGGACGCTTTGGTTGCCGTGGACCTTGATGAAGGCGTGCGACAGGGGTGAAAGGTCACTGCTGTCAAAGACTTGAACTCTGACCTGAACCTCTGCAGAGACACAACCGACATGAGAGAAAAACAAGACGAGACAAAACAAAAACATGTCAGATACGCGGTCGATTATCAATTCCATATTTACAAGTCTGCATAAGCGACTGACTCTCCATTGTAGTAGCCTACTATCGAAGCTGCATTAATAATTGTAGCGGCTGCCACCCATGCATTGTGCACCGTGTGCGCTAACGCCCGAGGAGGTGCAGGGGGCATGCACCTCGTGTTGTGCTTTGCGTAATGAGCAGACCAACACAAAAAGCTATCAACCGAAAACAGCAGAGATCGTTGGCTGGGCGTGTGAATTACACGGAGGGATCCCTCGGTGGCCTATAATTTGACATCTGTGTTAAACGCTTGATCATTTCATGCGCATGTCGTAATTGCTTGGTGTCTACCTTTGTTTGATACAGACAATACCGCAACACGCAATTCCATGTGTCAATGTGGACGAGTTTTTCGAACAGCAACAGACATATTTAGATTAATGGCCCATATACCTTTATTGCATCAAAGAACGAGATCAACAGACAATGCCTTCCGTATCGACCACGTACCCACTGAAGTCCACGATCCTTTGTGATGAAAATCATCATTTAAAAAAACTTAGCAAAGCAAAGTGTGTACAGCGAAAAATATGTAGCCTAGTGCGAAAGTGAAATTAGCATACACCTATAGCGTTTTAAAATTGGCTATCGATTCTGAGTCGTCAAAGCCACCACTCCCAGTCACACCTATCCGTGTGTCTCTCCACCCGCACGCACTCACCCAGTGCTCCATGTTCCGCGATGGATTTACTGGATATTCCCCGCACGTAGAAGTACAAAAGAAAGGCGAGAAAACGACAGCTGCAAGGCGGCGTCATCCTGTAAGCTACATCCCTATATCCAGACTGGCTTCCATAACGTATCATCCATTTTTTTTCTTTCCCTTTTTTTCAAAGATGGTTGTTGCTATTGGCGACCCGCATCTTCCCTTCTCCGACGCCCTCTGCCTTGGATGCTGTTGCCTCTCAATTCTGCTTACCATCGCATTGTCTGCACGAAGAGAAAGACAGAGCGCCCTCTGCTGGCGACGTCTGTACCGTTCTCAAGATAAGGTATTTATCATGTCCCCACTAGAACTCATCCGAAATGTATAAGTCACATAAGTACGTTGAATTTCTCATTCTAATGTGCGGCGAGTGAGAAAAAGTCTTGAATCAATCTGTGTTGCTTATAATAACTCCTTGAAGTAAAGGGACGGCCTATTTAGTCAAATATCACAGTCCGAAGACGTGATTCGCCGTTGTCGTACAGGATAATGGTCACTAGAGGTCAGTAGTCTCACACTGAAATAATAGCGGTAGTCTCACACTGGGATATGGCACTTGCGAGGTCTCTTTTGCCAGTCAAACGTTTCGCCTCGTTATGAACGGACGCTAGACTTTTACGAGGGAACAGAAATAAAATTTATGTCACTGACGCAATAATGTGGATGTGTCTTTTTGAATTGCACAATCACAATACTTTCTATCAAGCTGAGACTGGAATTCTGCACACGATTAATCAAAATAAGCATGATTAATCAAATATCATAAACAAACACACACACACGCAACCCTTTCATTACCCGAAACAAACAAAACTGGCCCACAGTGCCAAGACAGTCTGAATGCCCCATTGAATTTTGCTTGACCCTCAAATCACAGGCTTCAGTTAATGGGTTTATTCAGGGGTCAGGATGATCCGTGGGCTCTCATAACAGAACCCTGTTGTGGTCTGGGCCGCTCAGATTTCGGCCGATGAGGAAGGGAACTCTACCGGACTGTAGTGGTCACTATGGGGGCTGCCTCGTGTCCTGTAGCCTTTTTTGCTTGGAAAGGTACAGTATGCTTAACAGGTCACATTCACTTTTGGACAATACATTTTCCCTGTAGAGAGAGATAGAGTGAGAGTGCAAGAGAGAGAAAGAGAGAGAGAGGCCGAACAAGGGAGAGAGTGTATTGATATAATCCTTTGTATGTGACCTTCATAGCTGTCCACACTCCATACACACAAGAGGATGACGTACCACAGGTAACACCCTACCATCGGTGTGTGTGTGTGTGTCCTCGTACCACAGGTAACACTAACAATACACCCTACCATCGGTGCGTGTGTGTGTGTCCTCGTACCACAGGTAACACTAACAATACACCCTACCATCGGTGTGTGTGTGTGTCCTCGTAAGATGTGTATGTGTTTCAGTTGTTTTGCTCTTGGGTTATTTGGGTATATGGTTTTTACAGGTGTGTGTGTGTGTGTGTGTGACTGTCTGGCTGGCTGGGTGTGGGTCTATGTGTGTGTGACCTAGTTGGATATTTAGGGACTGAGCCAGTAGATGATGTAAAAGATGACAGGTTGAATTTCTCTAAGTGCTCCCTGTGCACAGATCTGGGACAGACACACACTCTCGCTCTCACACTCACACACGCACACACACACACACACGCATACGCAGGCGCATACACACACTTGTATATACACACAGACACATTCACACACATTCCCTCACTCTCGCACACATACACACACGCAAACACACACACACACACACACACACACACACACACACACACACACACACACACACACACACACACACACACACACACACTTAGCCCTGTGGGTGTGTGAGGATTAAATCTCCTCTGCTGCAGTAATTACACACACTGTGTTTGTTAATTAAGATGAGAGGATGTGTCCAGAAACACTCAACTCAGCCGCCTGCTCCCTTTTGGGACACACACACACACACACTCACTCACTCACATCTAACGCACACACACACACACACTCAGATCTAACACACACTCACATCTAACGCACACCCACATCTAACGCACACTCACATAACACACACTCACATCTAACGCACACACACACACACACACACTCACTCACTTCTAACACACACTCACATCTAACACACACTCACATCTAAAATTGTGGATTTGATTTCTGTAATCCCTGGATGGGAGACACATTAATGGATGGATGGGTGGGTGTCAGGATGAAGGCAGGTAGAGGAGGATGAACTGGTTTAGTAACGGGGGAACAGCAGATTAGGTGTCCAGCAGAGATTAGAGGAGTTTTGGATGTGTGTGTCACACATGGAGGAGACCAACGGAACAAACACATCTGGGGTGATTCAAACAAGAGCAGGCCCAGGGATGACATGGGCTCAGTGAAGGAGCCACCCCTTTACACTCCTAATAGTGTTCCCCTTTACACACCTAATAAGTGTTCCCCTTTACACACCTAATGGTGTTCCCAGTTGAACTTAATAGGGCACTACCGCCTTTGTCTTCCATGGACTCCATGAAGATGTAACCACATGGAAACGTTAGTCATTTGCTGCACCATTCTAAAATAAAAATAAAAACCTAAATATCTGTGTGCTCAGATTGATCATTTGCTTTTGCTGCATGACTGGTCCTCTATGGTGAAGCACCAGATTGCTGCCATTTTTAAGAGCTGTGAGATGTCAACGATGATGGCAACAACTTTGCAGAAGATGAAGATGATGTTGTTGTTGATGACGATGATGATGGTGATGATGAAGGCGGTGATGATAGTATTATTTAGCGTCTGATGAAGTTATAGTGGTGTCTACTTTTGATCTAAAAAGTTTATGCTGATGATGTGTCCAATAATGTGGATGCCAATAACATTCAAAGAATGAATGTGTTTACAGTGCTGCTGTCGCTGCCTTGGGGCAAAGACACACCATGTCACCACCTGAACCAAGCCTTTGATTTCTGGCTCTTGTTTGTTTTTTATGTTGCCATTGTGTGCCACCTTCATCTCACCAGCGAATACGAGTCCTTTCAACTCGCCTGTCGGCAGCTGAATTTACGAACACTTTTTTCATCAGACACCATCATCAAGCCCAGTGCCCATATTTATTACCACAGACTGGGTCCAGCCCACAATCCATCAACACTGCAGATCAAAAGACTACAGGAAATCAGTACCCACGGTGCACTGGGGCATAAACACTAAATCATGCCAGCGGAGCCGAGCGTCATCACAGCTTTGGATCTCAGAACAGGAGCAGCGCCCGCTGGCTATCCGACCCGTGGGTCTGAACTCGTATGGGCTGTAAAACCTTTAATTTTAGCCTTACTCAAGCACGTCGTTTGTGAATACACAACAAAACAACCCAGTTGAAAACAACTCTAATATCTCCTTGACATGGGCATTGACGCAACATCCTCCTGAGTTTGCTCCGGATAGCACGGCCGTGTATTCTGTTGTATATTGTTGATATTGTAACCACTGAACTCTGAAATACATTCAGCTCTGCCCATGCAGCACTAATCCATTTCAGAGTCACCTCTAATCTGGGTCAGCAAACAACTGTGAGCCTAACCCACCTGACTAAAAAACATATTTATTTGTTCATGAATCAATTTATTTAGCTCATTGTGTATGCAGGGGCGTCGGACTGGGGGTAAAACCACTACTGATTATACGGGCCCAAGGGGAGAGAGGGCCTTTGAGAAGTCTGGAATATATTTTATTTTACCTGGATATTTTAATTTCCTAATTAAATTTCATAACATGGGGACCCATCAGGACTGCCTATGCAGGGGCCCAGGATCTTGTGCTACGCCCCTGTGTGTATGTGAGAGTGCTGCTGAATAAGTACTGTTGTTACAGTTCTTCTCAGTCGCTTTGGTGCTTTTCTCAGATCAGAATGAAAATTCTCATGACTATTAGTTCAACCTCCACAACATTTAGTCATTTGTGCACATCATAGTAGCGTAGCAATTTCTCCTTCCTCTGAACAAATTGCAAATTGCGTTTGGACATGTTTCAGTTGCTTTCATACAATTATCTGCTGTTTTATAACATTATCATTTGCTTATGTCATGTCAGTCAAAATGAGCTATACTTATGGATGCTGAATAGTCGTTCCCAATAAAACTAATAGTCTTCATTTCATTGCTTGAGTCATTACATACAAAATTGTTGAACTAGTTATCAAATTCTGTCATAATGCTGTAGAATTGCAAAGAGCATATACAGTAAAAATGTACGTATTCAGTCTTGTACTCACGCCCCTAATTACAGCAATGTGTAACTTTACTGTAGTTTTCAAATGGCTGTAAAAGTAGTGTATAGTGCTGTCTTGAGCATGTTCAGGTAGTGTCACCGACCTTTTTTTGCATTGGAAAACACTGAGAGAATAAACAAAGTCAATGTCAAAGTCAAAGTCTGCTTTATTGTCAATTTCTTCACATGTCAAGACATACAAAGAGATTGAAGTTACGTTTCCCACTATCCCACGGTGGAGACAAGACATATTTTACCAATTAGGTCCACAGACAAACATAACATTCAAGTAAACAATATAAAAAGTAAATAAGAAGGCACATACAATGAAGAAATAAAGGGAGCAAAATTTGGGTTGAAATTGTGCAATTGTGCATACAGTAGACAGTCAATATAATAGTGCAAAAGTCAGGCCAATAAATGGCTGAGGTAGTTCTGTTTGACCTAAGTATGCAAGTGGCATAGTGGTGCAAGTTATGTAAGAGCAGCAGAAGTGTGTTCAGAAGTGTTTTCAGGACAACAGGACAACAACAACAACAAGTTGCAAAGTGTGAGTGTGCAAGTGTACAAGTGGAGTAGTGCAAGTGGAGTAGTGCAAGTGGAGTAGTGCAAGACAGCACTACTCTCATAATGAAAACACGATAAAGCCATTTGACTATCTTGTTCATAAACGATGGTGTCAAGACTTCTCATTTTGATGACACTGGCAGTTTCATTGACATGAATACTTGCTTTTGAGGAATGGACTATCCATTTTGAGCATGTGACGTGCTTTTGCAGGTTATCCACCAGATTTTGCAGTTTGCAGTTGTTTTGAGAAATGCACTAACTGCTGTGCAAATGTTAATAGTGATGTGAGAAAAGCACCAAAGCTACTGAGAAAAACTAAATCATATAGAGCATAGGTTCTCAAAGTGCGGCCCGGGGGCCAATGGCGGCCCGCGATAACATCTGATAACATCTGTACAACTGTTAAAACTGTACAACTGTACTGTGTGCTTTGAAAAGAATGAATCTCCGTTTAGTGGTGTTTCGTGGCCGTCAGGTTTTCCTGTGGTGCTTTGGTAGCTGGTATTGGCCCTGAATAAGGCCTATGCTGATAAGAAGCAAGGCACACTGAGACTGTTTGTTCTAAATAAGTTTGTACTTGAAATGGACTGCAACCAGAACAGTTATATCCCAAATGTGTCTGTTGAGGGGATTGTGTGTGCATTGCAATTTTTCTTAAGATTTTCACAAGTTTTGCCAGATTTAGCCTCAGTTATGAATTAAAATGTGTTTAATGCAATATAAACTGTAGAGATGCAACCTGCTCATTAAAATCATTACAAATGGGATTTTTTTCCAGGTTTTTTTTTTTTTTCTCCCCCCGCCCCTTTGGCGGCCCTCAGTTAATGTTGGGTTCCTGAATTGGCCCTCACCAATCAAAACTTGGAGAACCCCTGATATAGAGGCTATCATCGGAACACTCATCCAGTCTAAATACCACCACAGTGGTAGTTCAACACTTCTGATTAGCGAGTTTGTGTGTGTGTGTCTGTGTGTGTGTGTGTATGCATGTGTGTGGTTTCTCCCCCTTGCTATTTCTGTGCTTTAGTAAGCATGGCGTGGTTGTTGTCTCACCCTGTAGACTCATGGTCGCTGTTTTGATGTGATTCTGATGTTTGTATTTCAAACTCCGCTGCCAGATGGGTCACCCCACCCACAAAAAAGAGAGAGAGAGAATGTTTATAGATAGATAGATAGATAGATAGATAGATAGATAGATAGATAGATAGATAGATGGATAGATAGATAGATAGATAGATAGATGGATAGATAGGTAGATAGATAGATAGATAGATAGATAGATAGATAGATAGATAGATAGATAGATGGATAGATAGATAGATAGATAGATAGATAGATAGATAGATGGATAGATAGATAGATAGATAGATAGATAGATAGATAGATAGATAGATAGATAGATAGGGAAAGGGAGGTTTTGGGTGAGAGGATGTTGATATGGAGACTGAAAAATGATCCTCCATGGCCTTTACTCCAGATGTCTTTTCCAGCTGCGCTCCGCGGGAATCCTGGATTTAAGACCGATTACAGGCTCTTCCCCGCCACAAAGTCGCTGTGGAGGTTAGAAAGATCCATCGAAAACCTGAGATAGCAGATGGGAAGGAGGCAGCTCACACAAACATGAGCACACAACTTACCTGTGTGTGAGTGTGTGTGTGTGTGTGTGTGAGAGAGAGAGTGAGTAAGAGAGAGAGAGAGAGAGAGAGAGAGAGAGAGAGAGAGAGAGAGAGCCTATTCGACCACTATGGCAACAACTGCGTACAGTCGGCCAGGTCTCTGAGTGCTGTTTGGGCCTAGCAACGCCCCCTCTCCGTGCAAGCGGTGACAGGCGGGCACCTGCGTTACATGCTGCCGGTGATTTACAGTGCGCGCTCTGAATGGCATACCAGCCAGGCGAGATGGGGGGGGGGGGGGGGGGGTTAGTTAACACGCACGCACGCACAGTTCCGCTCACGTCAATTCCAGGTTCTCCCTTGACAGTAGCCTATATCAAAGCCACGAAACACGAAACTCCAGGACTGCTTTCAGAACAATCTGACGCGTCGTCTCGACAAAACATCTTCCGCGCATTGGCACAGAGTTAAGCGAAGACAGACTCCTGGCACCGATGTACTGCTAACCATCGTCAAGAAGCGGAACCAAGAGAAAACACGGGCACCGAGAGGCACGCATGAAACGGGTAATTTACGAGCGATGACACAACAGCGTCCATATGAAGACTCCCTCCTAACTTGAGAGTGATAACAAGCAAAAGCCAAGAAGTGTATTTGGTGTGACACTGACTGCGAAGTTGTAGTTGAAATTACTTTATTGAACTACTCCATCAACGACTTTTTTATTGCTGTTTTTCAGTCAAGGTTCGTATGAGTACGGCTTTACATATCTAATGGCACAAACTGCGCTCGGGCATACTTCTCGAATCGGGAGAGATGGCTCGCACCATGCGCACGGCTTCTATGACGCAACCGGCCACTGGCAGATTTCCGTGATGCTCCCGCAGGACAGACTAACCGCACACCACTGATACCCTATTTTGGCAAGTGATAAACTGCAGACGACAGTTGCACATCTCTGCGGGCACGATAAATACCCAGAAGCGCCATCAACTCCTGGCTTTGGACAGCGCTGTGGCATTTCTCTTGCCTGGATATGTTTGGGATTATTCAGAGTTCTTAAGCAGAACGTACGAAGCAGGACGTATTGAACAGACGTGAACAGAAGAATCTGCACGCACAAGTTGAGTTAATTGCTGAACACAAAGTGTACTTGGGATCTCAGAGACATTTTGTCGACTGTTGAAGCCTTGGCCCATGGCTGTGCGTAGGGAAAAACAGACTATTGCCTTCTGTCAGGCAGAACTGTCGCTGGTTTGTGGATTTAGCTGTGCAGCTGTGAAGATTTGAAGAGTGCAGATAGGCTACGTTATGTTTTGAAGGAGGACGCTTTAAATGAAGATTTTTCACCCTTCTCTGCAGAGCTAGAGGCCAAGCACGAGGTGAAGGCTTTAGTGGATATAACTCGGAATTTAGTGTCATTTTAATTAACTCGGCTCAATGCGCATCCTGTGACACGCCAGAGTCTAAAAAGCTGCGCTGTGCTGTCCGAGTTGGAGCGTAGAATGCGTCGGGCCAAAGACGCATTGATTGGAAGCTCAAAGTGGTGTTCACTTCAGATGGATAGCTGGCGTTTCTTTTGACATACATTGTGGCGCGAATATTATGTCACTCAATTATGATTGTGTAAGAGCACGTGCGGGAGACTTCGAGAAAATGCGGTACACTTTCTCCTTGCAGGTGAGGTGTCAATAAAGCCTGCTACATCTATCTATCTATCTATCTATCTATCCATTATCAAAGTTATACAATGTATTTTTTTAAATGTAGTGATAATGTCTTATCATTTGTTAAATTCTGAGTTAAACAACTAGATACAACATGGTCCCTCCATGATGCCAGTGATTAAAAAGCAAACCAAACAAACAAAAATAGCAGTTTTAAGAAGGGGATTGACCATGAACGCAAAAGGACCATGGACATATCACATGAACTCTATGGCTTAAGAGCTTCAAGGGGTCAGACATTAAAGGTTTACTGGTCACATTTTCTTGTGCTAAGAAGAGACTAAAACAGCAATGAGCATCTGCATTTAAAAGGAAAAGGGGGAAATACAACTTGATTTGAAACACTAGAGAGCAAAGGATTCTGGGTGGTTTCACTTCCCTTTGCTGAGCCAGTCCTATTCCATGTCTGTTAAACAGTGTTAGAGTTATGAAAAATACCTTTCCATAATGACACCTTTTATACAGGCATTGTTAGGAAATATTAACTGTAATTTTGCTGTCTTTCTGGCACTGTTAATATGTGCAGTTGTTTGAGGAGTGTAGGGGTCATGAGGCTGATTGTGCTTCATTAATTAATGTGTGTCACTAATTAGCATGGGTGGCTTGGGAATCACATGGCAAGCCCTGCCCATGCTCAGTTAGATTCCTCCACTACGCCTGCAGTGAAAACATGTTTTGTGAGGTGGCCTTGCGTCCCTCATAAAAGAAGGGTCTTTGGCTTCTCCTCAGAGAGAAAGCCATAACGTTTCTCAAGATGAGGAACGCTCCTGGCACAGTACAGTGCTTTCCTTGACCAAATAGGTTTTCAGTGGTTCTTTGTTATAAAGGTGGTTGTCCCAAATACTCATATGGACCATAAAGTATGCAAGAGCACTACTAGCCCTGAAATAGATACCTTTTTGAGGGATGGAATAGCACTGTAAAAAAATCTCTCGATTTGCATGTGGATTTAGCTATAATTATGAGCTTGGCTAATTACTATAGGCTTATTCTGTTTCAAAGCATAGGGTTGTTGCTGCACGGTCTTTTGTCCAAACCTTGTCTATATCTAGAATGGGTCTCAAAACCAAGGCCTGTACAATATTTCTGTTCAAATCCCATGTCTTCATATTATTTTCATCCCTTGAAATTACTTCAGTTTTACAGCCTGAAAATCACATTATCTGAAGCAATGTTTTGGCATTAATATAATATGTATTAGGCAGCCCAAACTTTGTAGGGTGGAAGACAAACATGTTCTCAGTATGACTGAACCCCTTAAAAGTTTGTACGGCATTCTCACTGATTTCCAATATAGCCCTAGATTTGGAAAAAAGGGTGACATTAGTATGAACTTGTTTTTGTATGCATTTGATATCAATCAATATGTTTTTCTTTATAGGCCTATACTATATTGTATTAATGTTGTACCAATATCTGAGCTCTCTACATGACATGTGGGATAGTTATACATAAAAACTATAAACTATAAACTGAGGTATTCCCATGCTGATTTTCGTGTTCCTACTAGCTACCCCACATACCATTTTAGTCCTATGAACATTACCAAAAAATGCAATCACACCTTGTTTTAGCCTTAATATCTTCATGTGCATTTGTTGCAAAGACCTTAAATATTGGCTCAACATTAAAATAACGATTGGTGCCATATGGATATAAACTATGAGTTTACAGGACCCCTATCACCAGTTTTTGCATTTTGTTCCATATCTAGGGTCTTATATAAATCTAATGGGCAAGCAGTACAAACCTTTAATGGTCCAAACATACTGAGAACATGCCTTCCGCCTTACAAAGTTATGGCAGGCTAGGAATAAGACTTTTCAAGATATTAATGCCCAAACATGGGCTACAAGATAAGGCATTCCTGAAAGTGTAAAAATGATACAAAATCAAGGGTGAAAAAATGTATGAAAACATCTTTAAAAAATATTACATTTAACAACAGGTGGGAAATGAAGTTGACCAGTTTCCAAATGAAAAGTTGTATAATGAGGAGTATCATGTATAATGGACAGTGTTGGGCAAGTTACTTCAAAATCGTAATGTATTATGTATTACTTATTAGTGTCATTTCAAAGTAATTTGTTACATTATAATATTACTGTCTCTGAATTGTAACATTACACTATACTATTGCATAACTTTTAAGTTACTTTCACCAAAATATCTAGATGGATTTGGCATTCTAAATGCAGTTTATTACGCTCAATGCAGCTCATTGCTCTTCCAATGGAGGGAGATGCGGTATAGCATAATGAACTAGAAAATGTAATTCCAGGAAATTACCAGTGCATGAAAATGCAAAACATATGGTGTGAAATATATTGTTAAAACAAATGATGTGCTAATTGGCAACCAACATGATGAGGTGTAATATAGTTGGAATGACTGAACTAGGTAGATGAGGTTTAATATAGTTGGAATGACTGAACAGTTAAATAGGTGGATAGTTTAAAAGGTTAAATTATTTGCTAGGTAGATGAGGTTTAATATAGTTGGAATGACTGAACAGTTAAATAGGTGGATAGTTTAAATGGTTAAATTATTTGCTAGGTACATGAGGTTTAATATAGTTGGAATGACTGAACTAGATAGATGAGGTTTAATATAATTGGAATGACTGAACAGTTATATAGGTGGATAGTTTAAATGGTTAAATTATTTGTGAGGTAGATGAGGTTTAATATAGTTGGAATGACTGAACAGTTAAATAGGTGGATAGTTTAAATGGTTAAATTATTTGCTAGGTAGATGAGGTTTAATACAGTTGGAATGACTGAACAGTTAAATAGGTGGATAGTTTAAATGGTTAAATTATTTGCGAGGTAGATGAGGTTTAATATAGTTGGAATGACAAACAGTTGTGGGCAGAATAAACAGTTGAACAGGATATATAGTCGTAAGAGAGCCAGTTTGTATGCTTAAAGCCTGAGATAGAGTATATAGTTAATAGTGTAATGGATGTTGATAGACAGAAAGTTGAATGGATGTAGATAGGCAGATTGTTTAATGGATGTTGATGGATAGTTTAATGGGTGGATGAGTGAATGGTTTGAAGAGGATGAATGGATAGAAAGTTGGATGGAATGTGCCTTATATTCTTGTAGAATGGAGAGACACAGAGAGAGTTGGCCTAGTTCAGCAGAAAGCAGTTGATACAGGTGCAATCAGTTTAACTGGCTCTTTGATGGGGCCTAGTTGAGCAGCTGGAAGTTGATACAGGTGCAAATCAAGTTAATTAGCCCAATTAGTTAATTGTGATGTCATCAGTCCAATGTTAAGTCTATGGGGAAATAGTTTTTAATTAATAGTTAAAAAAGTATAAAAGTTACAAAGATGAAAAATACAAAGCCCACATATCCTAAGTAAGACCTACGTAACATAGTTTGAATGAAGTTTCTCTAAGTTAAACGGTTGAAGCTGCATTAACTGCGTTAGAAGAAGAAGAATACTCATAAGAATAAGAAGACTTAGAAGAACAGTACAGTGCATTTTCATGCACTGTAATGACTGAGTTAGGTTTAAGGCTAACAACAGAATGCAATTGGAGCAGTGCTCATGATGCAATACAAGGAACAATCATAGTCAGAATTTTGTTAAAAACCGAAGTCTGGTAAATTGTGATAGAAATACTTTAACTGTAAGGCACAAGCCTGCTCATTAAAATCAATAGAGAGCCTAAATCCAAGGTTACATAAAGAAATTTCAAGATGGTGGCCTGCTGGCCATTTCGGTGCCCTAAGTGAGTGGCTTTGAGTGAGTGACATTTAAATGAAAACTCAAACACCTAAAGTCAAATCAAAAGGCTTATAATTTAAGACCATTACTGTGTGTTTTTAAACATTAATTTCTGAAGAAATGCTGTTTTACTTATAAATGGTGCACTGTCACTTTAAGGACATTGATCTTTACGTTCTCTTAATGCCCTTTTGCCAGCTTTTGTTTATTTGAGTTACACTGATAGCACAATACTAACAATAATATGCACAATGATAAGTTGTTATAAGCAGCCGTCATTGTTTTGGAAATGGAAGTGTGCAATGACATGTTGCTTCACATTTCTTTTTGCAATTAAAAGTGAATTATGAGCCTGGTAGCCACCTAGCTATCTGAATGGAATCCGTTTCAGTCGACTCGGCATAGCCTATCATGTGCTTCATGAAATGCTTGGAAAACGAATTATTGAAGACCCACCAATTCCATTCTACTAGTACTACGTGGTGGAGATTGAGAAAACCCAATCAAACTTGCATGTAACATGGTGTTAGTGCACTTTGACATTGTAAACGTTATTGATGAAGAGTGAAACGCCGTTTGCAGTAAAGCTACTATTCATTGGCTATATTTGGGTGCCCCCTATGCCCTTTGGTGCCCTACAAAGTGCATGATGCGCGTGGTGGGAGCGGTGGCACTGCCATGCTACACAATCTTTTTCTGCATTTCTATCCCTTTATTCTCTTTAATTCAAGTTCACAGCACAAAGCTGACATGCACTATAAGAGCATAGTTTGTGTTTTAACAAGAATCAAAAAGATTAGCGTGGCACCACTTAGATGTTTCATTAAATTACTTATGCTATTTCGCGAGGCATAGAGAGATCTTTCGGTTTCGCACACAAAGTGCACTTACTTAACTTTTATGTTGTTCTTATCCTTGTCTCTGACAAGCTGAAAATAATGAGCGTAGGCATGTCCATCCCGCAAATAGAATCCGACTTCGAGTCTGCTGCAGCCAGTCATCTTCAACTAGTATCAGGAGATAACGTTCTACTATTTTGCGCGATTTTTTCTTCTCTGTTGTTATCGCGGTGGTGTTTGCGAATATGTATCAAAACAAAACACCACTTAATTTCGGGTTAAAATGCATTGTAACACGCGTTACTGAAGTTTGTACCGAGTAAAATATTACCCATTTTTTTTAGTAGCCTAATGCCTTACATTACCGTGTTACTGCAAACAGCAATATATTACAGTAATTACATTACTTTTGTAACGCATTACTCCCAACACGGATAATGGACCTGCGTTTCCTCTATGTCCATAGCAGGGTCCCCTTTTCTTTTCGTTCTTAAAAGGTCCTCATGTCCACAAGTCAGATCTTTGCTAGGTAGATGTTTAACATTAAGATTACTGACTGGCTTAGAATTAGAATATTAGAGTTAGAATGTTAGAATATTTTGTGTTCCTTTTTACTTATCTTCTGTTAATATTTAAGCGTGTGTATAGCTCAGTGTGTGTAGCTTATGTGCAGAATGCCGCGTGGTGTGTGTCGCTCTGTCCACCTCTGCCCATCGCAGGCCTGTGCTTCATGGATGCGTAAAAGATTCCTGTCCCATCCCATGCCAATGCGTGGCACCTCTAAGTGCCTCATGGACGCGTGACAGACCTCAGTCCCTGCATGCCAATGCGTGGAACCTAAGTGCTTGTCTCCTGCAGTAAATAGAGATGCCATAGAGAAGCCAGTGAGTTGTCATGGCAGTATTATCGTAAATAAAGGGGCGTGTGCAGACAGGGCCGGGACTACTTCCACTAAAAGTCCTCCACTCAGATTTATCTGATGGCCTGAAAGAGATAACAACTATCAGGGCCACGTCCATCATGCTTGGATTCCAGATTTCTATTTTACTTACTCTTCATCTTATGCACTTAGTAGATTCTTTTAAGCATGTTTTTATAACATTATTTCATTACACGATTACATTATTTTTATGTACATTGCTCTGTATTCTGTTTTTATTTTCCCCTCCTTTTGCACATTGCAAATTGAATTGCCTTCGTGTGTGAAGTGTTGTATATAAATAAACTGGCCTTGCCTTGCCATCGTCATATCGCTAGTGAATCATAAGTGGAGGAAGTTGAATAATGTGTCCCAGTGGACGTGTTGTGCTTCCTCTCACAAAGGAGGCCTCTTCCACGTGAACCCGTGAGGTTATTCACATTGAATGTTGTGATCCGTTTATGCACATGGGAAAAACATTTTTCCCAGTGAAAACGTCAATTGTGGACGTCACCTCATGTTGGTATAACTGGGGGAAACTGGTGGAAGAGTTTGCTGACAGAGTTGCCCAGTTGTGGGCTTGTCGTCACTTTTGTCGTCACGTTGCAGTTCATTTGTAGTCCATGTGGACCTTCATGTTCAACCATTTTAATGTGAACTTGGGAATTTACTTGGGTTTTCTACACAAGAAAATCCATTGAAAGCACATCTGTGCCAGTCTACTACTGAAGCGAAATGAAATCGAGTCATAGATAGATAGATAGATCGATAGATAGATAGATACTTTATTGTAATTGTACACAGAATACGAGACATGGTTTGGAACAAACCTGAGATGCCCACAGATAAGCTAAAAAAGACTAAAGATATGCATAAAATAAATTAAATAAATAGACAATTACACATGATATGCCAATTGCACTAGTACCAATATCAATAGTTTGCAGTGACTAATGTGTTTACACTAGCACACAGATTGGGGTGGTGGGGGGCAGAGGAGGTGGAGTGTGTTCATCAGTGCAACTGCTTGTGGATAAAAACTGTTCCTTAGCCTACTGGTGCGGGCATAGAGTGCTCTGTAGCGCCTGCCCCTGCCAGATGGCAGGAGGGCGAAGAGGCAGTGTCCGGGATGGGTGGGGTCCTTGCAGATGCTTTGGGCCTTCTTGCTACAGCGGGTGTGCTCCGATGATTTTCTGTACTGTAGTGATGATGCGTTGTACGGCCTTCCTGTTGTCCATTGTGCAACCAGAATACCAAGTAGTGATGCAGTATGTGAGGATAGACTCAATGGTACATCTGTAGAAGTTGATTAGCAGCTTTTGCGGGAGATGGGCCTTCCTCAGGCACCTTGGGAAGTACATTCTCTAGTGCCCCTTCTTTGCCATGGCTTTGGCAGTGTTTCCCACAGAATTGAATTCTATTTGTGGTGGTAGGTTTGCAGACTCGAATGTAACAGTTTTTTACACATTAGTGCAGTGTGGTTATGATGCTAACCAGATTTAAGCACAATTTAGTAGAACCTGTAAAAATCATTGTGTGGTGGTCAATGTTGATATTGTGGTGGGCAGCCACAAATAAGTCAATGTATGGGAAACGCTGCTTTGGTGTTAGACCATGTCAGGTCACAGTTGTTGTACTCCCAGGTACTTAAATGTCTAAACCACGTCACTGTTGATGCTGATGGGATGGTGACCATCTTTTCTATGCGTCCTGAAGTCCAGAATCATTTCTTTCGTTTGGTAGTAGTAGACGGGCAGAGCCAGACTACATGAACGCTTGCAGTTGGAAAAAACAACTCAATCACAGGGGCTCTCCGTTTTCAAAAATACCATCGTGCACCCCTGTCAGTTTTCAGTAAAGTTTTCCCTTACACTAACCCGGGTATATGCCTTCAAGAGCATGCCAAACCTGTATGTGGCAGTGTAACGAGAAGCTCAAGCCCATGTTAGCCAATCAGAATCCCGAAAACAGCAACGAATCACTTTCTCTTTATCTTTTCAACTGACTAAAAATCTCGGCCTCGTCACATAAATCTCCATTTGTACATCTTTAGACGCAAACGAACAAATGGAGTTTTCCCAAAAAAACGATCAGCCCGGAGTTTTTAAGAACTCCGTTTGCAGGGGGATAAAACCTTTAAAGGAAGTTGGGGAACTGAACTGTGGTTTTGAAAAGTCATGTTGAAAGCCTATCCCCACTGTTTCTGAGTACCGTAAAACTTCAAATAATCGCCGAGTCCCTAAGAGATGCCTGTCTCTTTTAAACGCCTGGCGTGGCTACAGGTTTGGGTTAAAGGCCGGTCTCCAGTAGAGGCCTGGTCTGTTTTTTAGTTTCGGGTTGTATCTAATCTTCTAAAACCCGTCAGATCGTCTGTTTAAAGATTCGCAATGGCACGAAACCATTACAGAAAGGAGGTTACAGCAGTGTGAATTTGCAAAGCATCGCAAAGCATGCACATGTCTGGTCACAGTTGCAAGGTTTTAGAATGTTGCATCAAGTTGCTGCTCATCTCGTTGCGAATCTTGGATCTGATTTGGGCTTAAGTATGGCGCAGACTGCGCACGTTATGATTATATGGCATTAAAAGACTGCGGTGGGGAAAAGCTAGAGTTCCAAATTGTATAACTTTTTTCCAATATGAATGCCTATATGTCCGACTTTGTCATCGTTCAATTCATCCCTTGTGTTTAAAATTTGCGGATAGGCCGATGGTAAGCTTGTTTTTCTGCTGGCAACAAAACCAGAACGGTTCGCGAACGTTATTCTTTATTCTAAATGCCATGGCGATAAAGAGAAAAAAGTCAGAAAATGAATTTACCTTAGGCTAGGCTATATCAAAGCCCGTCTACGGACATTCTCTGGCTATATAACCTACTGAAATAGGTTAATGATGTAAAGTCAAGTGCGCTTCTATGGGACTGGTGTGTGCGCGCACAGTTTTTATTGATGAGTCGGAGTGGCAAGTGCTGCGCATAGTTGCAGTGGAATGTGGCTGCCCAGGGCATTATAAAACTTCTCACTCTTAGACCTACTCATACACGGCGGTGAAATGGCGTATTTAGCTGTCTAAATTCAAATCATATGCTGGGGAGAAATCGTCGGACATGATTATTTTGTTATTCAGCACCCCTGGTCAAAAATATGTTCCCGCGCGCCTGGAAGTAGGCTATGATTTGAATGTAGACTGTTGTCAAATTTGGCAAATACAAAACGGGAGAAACAATATGGTTCAAGCTCTCTCATGCTGTTTCATTCGTGCCGAAAAGGAGGGAGAATGAAACATTAAGCACGTTCCACTTTTGCATAAATAATTCCTGAACGGTTTTGGTCAGGGCTGATAATGCAACTGTATTTGACAAAGGACCGATATAGGCTATTTGCTAGTGACAAAATATGAGCTTTCAGTGTGATACGATCTCTGTAGATTACGTTTAATTAAGTGTTTCATCTGTTCTGGCTATCCCCACTATTTGGATCTTACTGTATCTCACTCAATGAACAACATCTCAACACTAAATGAACGATGATCCGTAATTGTCATCAGATAGCCTAGTCATATAGGTAGACATTCAGTGTGTTCAGTAGACATTCTTTGCAGAGGAAAAGTTTTGTGTGAAGGGAATTAAAGACCTGTCTCATATAGACGCCTGTCTCTAATACTAGCCGGTGCAGTTTGGCGATTTACATGTACACACACATCTGTGCACAGGAACATGTATGTGTGTGATTAACACAGAGACAGGTCGTTTTGTTTTCTTTTTTTCTTCTATACCATGTCCCTCATGTTGTTTGTGTGCATGTCTGACATTTTAAGACATGTTGTGCTGCCAGAGCAGCAGAGGGCCCTTCTCCAAGAAGTATGGCCATTTCATTATTGTCTTCCATGTCTATAAAATTTGGTATGACTTGTTGGATGTTTTAAAAACATTTTTGAATTTGAAAAAGGTCTGTCTTAAAGTGTCATATTTTTGGCAGTGAAGAAGAAAGTGCTCCTCTGTCTCAACCTCCTCTGCCTGACAGTGACCACATAATCTTTGTTCTCTTGGCAGCCAGGTTTTCCTGTGTCTGCCTGTTTCTATTGCTAGGTTGTAGTCACTGAGCCTGTACTTGGTCAGGATATCCCTCTGCTTCGTATCTCAGAGATGAGATATTCTGCTAATTCATATTCTCTCTCTCTCTTTCTCTTTCTCTCTCTCTTTCTCTCTCTCTCTCTCTCTCTCTCTCTCTCTCAGGTATCTACTCTGCTGTTTGTGTGTGTGGGAGGTGCTGATGGAGAGGACACCTGTGATACTCTGATGATGCTGTCAGGAAACTTCACCAGTGAGTCACATTCAGACACGCACGCACGCTTGCACACACACATGTACATGTACACACACACACACACACACACAGAGCTGGAATAAGTGTGTGCGACCATCACAGACATCCCAAGTCTCCCGGAAGTTCCGTGAGTCTCCCGCATAGTGATAGCGGCTCCCTGACGCCCGCAAATTAGGCAAAATCTCCCGGAATCTACAGTGAGCGATCGAGAGCGCGCATGCGAGACCGAGAGAGAGGGGTGGTGCGTGTGTGTCTGAGCGCATCCAAGACAGAGAGCATCCTGATTGGCCTGTTTCGCTAAATCAACCAATCAGTTTTCAGTGTAGGCGGGCTTTTAAGTATAAGTATATACTCTTTTGATCCCGTGAGGGAAATTTGGTCATTTATCCCAATCCATGAATTAGTGAAACACACACAGCACACAGTGTACACACAGTGAGGTGAAGCACACACTAATCCCGGCGCAGTGAGCTGCCAGCATCAACAGCGGCGCTCGGGGAGCAGTGAGGGCTTAGGTGCCTTGCTCAAGGGCACTTCAGCCGTGCCTACTGGTCGGGGTATGAACCGGCAACCCTTCGGTTACAGGTCCGAAGTGCTAACCAGTAGGCCACGGCCTGCTTTTATCTCTTTTCTCCCGAACTTAATTACTGTAATCACTTCAGTGTATAGGAACAGGAGCGTCATGGCAGAGTCAGTGCCTCAAAAAAATGAAAATGTAAGACCCATTTCAAAGTGTAGGCTATTGTCTCATAAGAGTAAAAAATAATGATAGGCCTAGTCTTGCACGCTGCACTGTTTGTAACAGTGACTTTAGCATTGCCCATGGCGTGTTAAATGATTGCAAAAGACATGTTGAGGTGAGTTTAACAAGTGTCAATTCATGTGCATATTATTCAGGCCTATGCTAGATGGCTAGTTGCCAAGGCTACATGAAAAGACCAAACTACCAAAATCTACATATTTTATTTCCACAATTTCTATCTAGGCCTTCCTTATTTGCATTATTGAACATATTAATCTGTATTTAAGTAGGCTAAAGTTTTTTTTTTTTTTTGGGGGGGGGGCGCTTCGTGATACCTCTCTGAAATGACTTGTTGCAGGTTGGGATGTCTGCCATCAGTAGAGTATGTGAGTATGTATGTGTGTGTGACAGGCTTCCATCTGACATGTCATAGGAAGTGACAGACGTATGCTAGCTGCTAGGCTAACAGCCTGTGAGCAGGACCAGTGAGACAGTAAGCTAGCTGCTAGGCTAACAGCCTGTGAGCAGGGCCAGTGAGACAGTAAGCTATCTGCTAGGCTAACAGTCTGTGAGCAGGGCCAGTATGAGACATCAGGGAATCATCTCAAATGCCCAATGCTCACAGGCTCAGGCCAGGGTTCCAGAAAGGGCTTACTTGTGTGAGGGTGGAAATGAACAACAGGAAGTCTATAAACTTTCAGCAGAGACACATGGTGAATGGAAGAGGGCACTTGGGCGTTTTGGCAGGAGACGGTTGGCTGTCCTCAGTGCCAGCCAGGCCATCTGTATCAGAAGCAATTACACACCAGGGAAGATAGTAAAGACACAGATGTTATACACAGCACAGTGCACTTCAGTCATAGGGCGTCAGAACCAAAACAATTCAATCTACAAAGAAATCTCAGATTAAGGACATTCAGATTAACCATTTTTGTGAAATAAATAGTGTAATTTCAAACTTTTTCTTTGGCTGAGTTTGGAATCAAAACGATTTGGGTTTTTAACTTTATTTATATTTTAACAGCTACATGATAAAAATAATTATGTTGGACATAAAACAATGATGAGATGAATTCTCCACCACGCAGTAGGCTACCTGAGATGAATTCTCCACCACGCAGTAGGCTACCTGAGAGACATTCTCCAACACCCAGTAGGTATGCAGTAGGCTACCTGAGAGGAAAACAGCATGGCTTCAGATGTTTATAGATATAGGAAATGTCAGGATGTACACAGAACATACGGGATGAGGGTTAGGATGAGATGTCCTGTTGGGACCAGACATATGCCAGATGATCCCGTTGAGAACCGACACACATCTTTAGACCCCTGAGGAAAACTCCACATGTACTGCAAGGTCCAGGGGTCTAGCAGAGGTTGTGCGTGTGTGTGTGTGCGTGTGTGCGTGCGTGTGTGTGTGTGTGTGTGTGTGTGTGTGTATTTGTCTCTGTGTAGTGAACAGACAGAGAAGTCACCCCACCCAACTTTGAACGTGGGTCCACGTTGAAGTCAAATGCTGACGGTCAGGTGACCATATGTTCTATCAAGACACCAAAGCATACAGTTAAAACATACAGTTAAAACGTGGTGAAGGTCAAGAGGATGTGTCCTTTCCCTGTCAAACTTTAATAGTGCCCAACTAAAGTCAGCTTCTAATAAAGGGAATATACTGTATGATCCAACATGTGACCTCAAGGTCACAATTACCCAAAGTCTGATCAGACTGATGCTAAAAGCAGGCATTGTTCAGAAGGCTGTATAAACCCAGGGCCTTGGTCTTGCTGTTGACAGACAGTATGGTACTTACGGAAAATAGCTTTACTCTCCTCATTTGGTATAATTAAACACAGTTATGGCATCCGTCTTTGCGTATGTATGTCACAATAAGGACTATGTACTCTGTAGCTGGGATGACAATAAGGAGAACTTGAACTTGAATTTGAACTAGCCCTGAGAAGTGGTCCTTTGGGAGGGTCTGTAGATCCATTAGACTGTCATTGGATCGGATGGCATTGCCATTGGATTGGATGCAACCCTGGGATAGGTTCAGTTCTAGGGTCTAGTAAAGCTGTGTTCAAGGGGGTTGATTCTTTGCATACTGTAACCCCCCCCCCCCCCCCCAAGCAGTCAAAGCAGTCATAGAAAGGACTCTCTCCTCTCTCTCTCTCTCTGTGATTGCAGCGTACTCTATGGCCTTTGGGAACCAGACTGAGCAGAACGTCTCAGGTACAGTGACTTTTTAATGAATCCACTCTAATTATTTGTTGCACTGTATGGCTTCTATATTGGTGCATTTGTAGAAGGCTGTCCTCCTAAGGTTGAACGAGGTCATGATAATCCTCAACTCTATGGTTGTATCAGACTGTTCAGTGTTGTCTGATTCACTGTTGTATCAGACTTTTCACTGACATGCTTCGGACGTTCTTCAAATTGCCATTCAAATTAAATAAAATGGATTCCTTTCATATTTTGACCTCCAGGAGCCATTAAACACAACCTGAAGCCATACAGTAGAGTCATCTAGCATAACTGGAAGGATAAAGACGATGGATTTGGCACATGAGAGTTCACTGCTATTCTTTTAAAAAGTCATTATTCTCTCTCAACGCACCTGCCTCTATTCAGCCAACATACGTATATGGGTGATTCTCCAACTACAGGCACTTTTGTGTCCTTGTGGTTGTTTTTGTGGAAAAATATAATATTTTTGTTTCAATCATGTCAATTTGCAAAGGCCAGATCACCAGCATCCTATAAAAAATTAATCATGCCTATATATTCTGATTTACTGCTCTTAGAGGGGCTTTTATCAGTGGATTTGGCTGTTTTGAGCTTATCCCCAACCCAGACTTGTAACCTTTAACTGTTAAAATACACTAAAGACAAATTAAACCTAGATGATTTTGTACCATGTTTGTTGCAAGAAAGAGTTAAATAAACACATACCATTTCAATTTCTAATGCAAATAATATATTTATACTATTTTTTAGGGAAAACATCAGTGTCCCCAGGTTTTCCGTCATTTCCACCACACAAACTATTTCCAGTAATATATACTTTTTTACTTAAAAATGTTTATTATTTGTTTATTTACTAAAGAGGAAAGTTGATTGCAAATATCAGAGACATATGGTGATCAGAAACTGAAGAAAAATCATTGTAACCATCACTTATAGAACCATCAGTATAGAGTATTTTTATTCGACGTCATTTCCACCACAGCTGTAACTTTGTCAAAATATGCAAAAAGTTAAAAGTTGTGTGTATTTTGGATACATTGTGCCCTATCTCCAAAAGTATCTGGGTATGGCAATGGAATGTGATTATATGGCTGAAAACTGGGAGAATGTCATTTCCATCACAGTCATTTCCACCACAAAGTGAGGTCATTTCCACCACAGTCAGCAAGACAGTGATGCAATGTCATTTCCACCACAGTCCCCACAGTCATTTCCACCACGAAATGACCATCACAACATATGTTTTAAGGGAATAAAACATAATTCCAGGTGATACTATTTTCAGAAACTATAAATCCATACTTCATTATTAATAGAAAAACATGTGAGTGATTTTAATAATTTATGTATACTTTAAATAAAGAGTATTTTTGATTATGAAAAACAAAATTCATTGTACCGAGCAACTTCAAGCAATATACATTTAGTTCACAAAGTCTTAGGATTTGTTATGTGGTATGATTAGGTAGTCATAGACATGGTAACTGATATATAATGCAACATAATGAATTATATTGTATAATCTGCAAATAAAGGACATCATTTGAGGTGTGGTGGAAATGACATTTTTCCCTTTAGAAAAGACGATTTAGAAAACTGATAAAAAATAACAATATTCCATGTCATGCAATTGTGCCCAGTATCATACTTTGTTTCAAGACATATTAATGAGTTAATCAATGATTTTGAATGTGTGTTTGGAGATAATTATTTTTCTAAAAGTTGAAAGGCCAAAAGTGCCCGGAGTTGAAGAAACACCCATATATTAACATATCTCCTGATCCATTCAGCCAACATACGTGCCCTTTGCAGATTGTGCCGAACATTCCACATTTTCATACTCGATGGCCTTATGGCACAAAAAGGCTTATTGTATGATTATGCTACATGACAGAGATACAATATACCCACCACTGTAATCAGGAGAAATAGCCCTTTCAAATGGTATAAAATATAATTAATAAGTTTGAGGAGAACATACATAATTTAAAAAATATTTGAAATTCAACCCCAAAAAACACGAAAATATCAGTTTGTCAAGATTAATCTAATTTTTCTCCAAATTTCTATTGTAGATAGAGAAAAACATAGAGTGTATGGGAGATTCACAATTTTGTCCACTACTCAGTGATAAAAACAGAATCAATGTGTCACCTTTTGTTCAAAAGTTATGATACATTTATTAGACCTTTGCAGACGGCACGAAACATTCGGTTTTTTCATACTTAATGCCCTTGTGAGACAAAAAGGCTTATTGTGTGGCCATGCTACATGACAGAGATAAGATATACCCACCATTGTAATCAGGAAAACTAGCCCTTTAAAATGGTACACATCATAGTTAACACGTTTGAGTTTTAAAATGGCGCACATCATAGTTAATACATTTGAGTATACCACACACTGTTTTTAAACCTTCAAAATTCAACATCAAAAAACGTGAAAATATCAATTTGTCAAGATGAATCTTTCTTTTCACCTAATGTCTGTTGTAGATATAGTGTGCAAAGGATAGCCAGTGTTGTGTTCTCCTCAGTGAAAAAAAACAGAATCAATTTATCACCTTTGGTTCAGAAGTTATGATTAATTTACTCATAACAGTAACAAGTAGAATTTTTAAAGAGTAGAATGTTTTCATTTCCCGGTTTGGCATCTGACCTAAAAATACAGATATAATGGTCATGTAAAAAAATAAGATGTTTTACCATCTAAACAAGCTCAATATGGGATGTCTTACTGTACTGTGAAGAGGCTAAATCAATTGTGGGGAGGACAGATAAAGGCTGAAAGACAGACTAGCTGATTGTAACTGCTTCTCCGTGTGCTTCATTCTACTATGAAAATAAGAATATAGAGACACTGGTACATGTGTTAGGTTTACGAAAGGGGAAATAAATAATTTTATTTAGAAAAGTCTTAAACAATGTGATTAAATAACCAGGAACAACAACTTCAGGTAAATAACATAAACATATGTTTACAAACATGAAGTAACTATTAGAACTACAAGAATGACAAGACAACAGTATAACAAAGATCAACAAATCTTACATGGTGAACAAAATATCAATTCATACTAACATTCACACACATATTATAAACAATTAAAACGTTAGAAGAAATTCAATACATTTAACAACCATACAGCATATAGTTCGATACAATATATAATTATCGATATCATTTGCCCTACACATAAGGTGATACACTAACGCCACATTCACACCAGATCCGTGGTGTGTGCATTGTCACAGCTGTGGCATGGTTGTGTGGTTGTGTGTGTGTGTGTGTGTGTGTGTGTGTGTGTGTGTGTGTGTGCATGCGTGTGTGTGTGTCCATCCAAGCCTAGCAGACGATGGGGTGTAAATGCTATTGGAGTTGGTGTCTCTGTCTGTGTTGGAAGGATAGGCAAAGTGTATGCTTTCTACCTGACATGGGACTTGACCAAACTCAAAATAAAGAAATGGTCAGATAAGAAATATAGAAATTGAATTACAAATCTAACCAAACTATTATCACTATAATCCCTCTCATTATTGTTATAAGCAACACTCTTATCACAACCAGAAATGTGCTTGCGCCCAGATGGACGCACACACACACACAAACATGCTTACCCAGCTGAGGATGATGGAAGATTATCTCCTCCTGTAGCACATCATTGTCTTCTTCTTCATCCAGAAGCTACCCATCCATGTCCCATGTCCATGCCATCGTGGTCCTTGGGGTCATATTTGCCATCAGCAGTCGGCTGCTTTCACCCCAGTTGCACATACTTCTGTAGTATGGAAGTCTACCAATGAAGTGTGGAGATACGTTGAGCCTCATAAATGGTGTAAAACAGTGATTTATTTGCATGGCTAGGCCGATGCCGAGGCAACCCCATTGAAAAAGCTGTTGGTAGCATCGGCTAACTAGCGCCAGATTTTGGAGTGCAGGGGACAAGCCGAGATGGGCTATGAGACATACGTTCACACTCGGTATCATGTTTCAACACACTTTAGGTCAATATCACACCGGAATTCTCCTTTAACATACGGATCTATTCAGCCAACATACAGTGGCAAGAAAAAATATGTGAACCCATGCTAAAGTTGACTAAAAAGAGAAATAAAAATTTATCGTAATGCCTTAATTAAAAAAAAAAGGACAAATCCATCCTTTAAAGACACCAATTTTCTTTGTGAATGAATAATGTATTGTAAATAAATAAATGTTCTTCCTTAAAATACACGGGGCATAAGTATACACACCCCTAAGTTAAATTCCCATAGAGGCAGGCAGATGTTTATTTTTATCACCCTGAGAGAAGAAATACTCTTTTCTGATTGGCTGGTGGGGTGGCTTTTAATTCTAAATAACGGGACACCTTTGAAGTAGATCTGGTAAAAAAAAGTTTAATCGCAGTTCCATATCAATGCTTATGAATGGTAACTATAACAACGATAGGACGACGGTTGAGCCTGGAGGCAGGCTTCGCAACAATGGAATCAACTGTAAACAAGCTAACTGTCCATGCTATCGCTGTTATAGGGCCAACGAAAGTTGTACAACAAGCTGAACTAGTGAGCTTCTTTTTAAACGGAACCGCGTGTTTCCTTTGCTTTACAACGCCAACCGGGTGATAAGCGGGATAACAGCCTTCGAGGTGTGTCCAGTTATACAGAATTAATGGACTCGGGCGCGTCTGGGAGTTCTTTCCGTATAACAGGACACCTCGGCGGCAGTTATCCCTTACTTAAAGGCCAGCTATTTCATGGATCCAGGATACTATGCATCCTGATAACGTTCCCTTGGCCTTTGGAATTAAAATAGCCCCACCTCATCACATACCCTTCACCATACCTAGAGATTGGCATGGTTTTATTTCAGTTAGCTTAATAGCTGGTTTAATTTGCATTGAAAGATGATGAAAAAGTACCCCATGCCAATAGAAGCGGGTCACTTGCGCTTCAGCCTGGTTGGTGCACACGGAACAGGATAATGCTTTAAGTGATTGTTATTAGCCTAGTGCAAACCCGTGTGTCAATACCCCATGCCAGTCTCTAGGTATGGTGAAGGGTACAGTATGTGATGATGTTACCCCTGCTCTTCTGTAAGGACTGTTCTGTTACCCCCGCTCTTCTTCCAGGGGTGTTCTGCAGGACCTCCATTGACGGGATTGGCACCTGCTGGCCCAGAAGTCGAGCGGGTCAGATGGTGTCCCGGCCGTGTCCAGAGTTCTTCCTTGGCGTCCGGTACAACACCACCAGTAAGTTCCTTCTCCTCGCGTCACATCCCCAGACTAGGTGATGTATGAGATGATATAAGCAGAGACTTTCTAATGAGGAGACACAGCACTCAAAAAATTCTCCATAGAAATGCATGGGGCTAGTTTGTAACGCCGTTGTCTACAACAGTGGTTTTCAAAGTGGGGGCCGCGATGGGGTGCCAGGGGGGCCTCAGCAAGTTGGAGAGAAAAATAAAAGCAACAAATAAATACATTTGAAAATGTTTTAAATATACCTATTACTATGAGAATTGTTATACAATGCCATTATAATAATGTGACGCATATCTGAACATTATATTTCCCATGATAATAACTTATATATAGATAAAATACTAGTAGAGTGATAGCTCTCATATACTGTAGCAGAAAGCCCCAAATACAATTTTTACACACTGTGCTCCATCGCGAAGTGCTTGTGGCTAAAATAAACATTAGGATTAGCTTAATGTATTTTTACATTTGCCGTAGTATTGTCGATGGGTTTAATAACACATCAAGGGGGTCCTTGGCCAGAACCTAGTGGTATTTGGGGGCCTTGTCGTGGAAAAGTTTGGGAACCCCTGGTCTACACATATCACACCCCTTCCTCGGCAAAACGTCGACATGTGAATACATTGAGCCAATCATGTGGTGTGATGTGAATACATTGAGCCAATCATATGGTGTGTTGTGAAGACATCGTGCCAATCATGTGTTGTGAACTCGCCGCTGGAGCAAGATTAGAGTCGTGAAGCCTTGCTCACACGCATTTCTGCCGAAGAGGATGCCCGATGAGTGCCCAAAAAGCCTTGCAATATGGCCGCCGAGTTGAGGGACTTGCCTAAAAGGACTTTGATATAAGTACTTTTCTGTATTCTTCTTCCTAGGCTTCTTTATCTGGGAGTCCTAGTTGTTTCTTCTTTATCTGGGAATCCTAGTTGTTTCTTCTATATCTGGGTATCTGGTTGTTTCTTCTTTATCTGGGAATCCTAGTTGTTTCTTCTATATCTGGGTATCTGG